>NC_133105.1:23068632-23374895 GCF_022965805.1 Primulina eburnea
TTACTATAAATATTTAAAGTCCAACTTAAAATATTTATTTCATGAGAAAATGTTTGCAACTTTTGTAATTTTAAACTTAAGGGCCCAAAAATTCATTTTTCACCAAAAACGTTTTGGCACATTTAAAATTCACAAATATGTTAGCCATCGCCGTCGCCGGAGCTCCGTCGCCGTCTGACCCCATGAGAGTCGGTAAACAAGTCAAAGTGTAATTCTAGCACATAGAGTCTCAATGTTGTCCCGCGTCATAAGGACTAATTCTGTACAACCATAAACTAGGACATTTCCACTCAATAAGTGAGAACCACTTGGAAAGTCCTTTTATGGAGGGTTGTTCAGTGCACTCTACAAGGAGCACCTATCTGCATGTTCGGACATCACAATGTCCCCTACAAATGAAACATGGTACTCACATCGTAGATACTAGTCTCGAACTTGAGCGGCCTATATCCTTCTTAGTGGCGGCTGAATCGACTAGGAACTGTTTAGAATATACAGTATTCCAAATATGAGTTTCATGATACTCATCATATGAGCATCTCATATTCTTTCTACTATTTGTATATTCAAGGGCTTTATCTATGCAACTAGCATGGGTATACAGATAAAGATTTGCCAAAACAATAATTTCAAATATTATTAAAATAAAGACTGCTTATATATAGAGTTTCATTGTGAACACTCGGCCAACACTTGGCTCGACGGGCACCTACTCTAACACAATTCATGTTCGTAATCTAGATTTTGATGTTAACAAAAATTGTTATTATGTTTTTAATAATTTATCGAAGTGCGCAGAATCTGAAACTGATCAGGATTCGAATTGATCAGTTATCGAGCCAAAACTGAAGCTATTGAGATGCAAACTGAAAGTACCAACTGATTGTCCAAACTGAACCAGTTCAACTGGTATATCTAAGAACAGTTCAACTGATTGTCCAGATGATAGGTAGTTTAGCAGAAGACCTTCAGAAGCCCAACCAGGTGATGAAGAGCTCAACTGATGAAGAGCCCAGCTGACAAGTTCAAGTGAAGTAGTGAAATCAATTAAGCTGACGAGCCAACTGATTTCACCACACCAATTAAAGACCAGTTCAGAACTTCAGTTAAGAGCTGATCAGTTTGCAGAACACGACAAGCTTATCTAAGTGGAATCCAGCTGTGCGCATTAAGGAAAGCAAATGTCCGATAAAAGGACAATAATGAACATTGCAATAGAGCTTAAAGACAATATGTTCCCGAATGGCTGTTGGAAAGTACTGATGTATTTCGAGGAACGAATTAAAATTGTAACGAACATATTTGATGAGTCTTGTTGTACGGTCTCATTGCCTCTATAAATACCATACCAAGATCATCAATATACAAGTGTGTGAAGATCAGAAAAGAAGAGAAAAATAGGGCATGCCAACTACTTAATCTAGAAGCAAAATTCTCAGTGTATGAGAACACTTTCTTGTTGTATTCATAGATCAGTTCTCACACACTCACAAACAATCACTCACATATACAGAGAGTGGAGCTTATTGAATAGCTGAGTGAGTCTTTCACAAAGACGATAAATTTGTGCATGTAGTCTTTGATACATAGATGTTAAACAAGTGTTGGCTGTAAGGTGTTGCCTTCAGTCTAGGCTAGGAGTTCAGTTAGGCAGTAGTGTCGGTCCTAAGCCGAGTGGGTTTGTACAAGGCATTATAAAAATCAAAGTCTTCTAGTGGATCCTATCTATGGTGGTAAAAGGGTTGTTGTAGGAGTATTTTAAGTCTCCGAACATCCATAAACATATCTTGTGTATTTAACTACTTAACTTTTGTTTTAAAAATGATTTGATCAGTTTAGCTGATATCAATTCAGTTTTCACCATAACTGAACTGATACAAGCTTGAAATGATCCCCATTTTATCAGTTAATCATTTCGCACAAGTTAAAAGCTTTAAAATGTTTCGGTTTTTCTTATGAAAGATTAGTTTGAGTATTTGCTGCATGTTTTATAACCAAACTCTATCTAATTCATTGGTTTTACATTCTTAGAACACATGCTATTGCAGCTCATGGAGTATATTGTGTTTGAAGCACTCTCGCATGTGTAAGAAACGATCCATCACACTTTGTGCCTCTCATTGCTAGTGATGCTGCTGAGAAACTGAGGCATTTCATGGATTGCCTTCGACCCATTATTCGCCAGGATGTGATGTTGATGAGACTGACGGATTATGCTGCCACCACACGATATTGTTTTTGAAATGCAGCCAAGAGGCAGCAGAATTAGCAGAACTCTTAGCCAATCAAGAGGTAGTTTACAGGGCCTCCCAGAGCTCAGGGGCAGCAAAAGCCCCAAGGACAGTTGAAGAAGCTGGGGCAGCAGAAGCCACCACAAGGTCCGAAAAAAGGCCACTGTGCAAGGAGTGCAATCGCCCATAGTATGGCAAGTGCATGTCGGGATCATTCAAGTGCTTCATTTCCAAGGAAAGACATAAAGCCATATAATGCCCACAGAAGAAATGACCAACTGTTGGCAGAGCTTATGTCATGCATGCTGAGGAGGCAGAGGCAGACCCATACACGAATTTGATAACCGGTGACCTAGTTTCTTAACATCTTTATTCTACCTTAATTGCACGAAATGTTGAGTTGATTAGTAGAATTCGTTTGAGGTAACAAGTAACATAGAAGAAAATAATTTGTATGCTCTACTTTAGTTGGATTTAAGGAATGACTGAGAATCATAGAAATTTGGCATGCAATATAAGCTTTAAGGATGTAAAGGAATGAATTGAATCTATTTAATAATTATGGGACGTATATTCCATAAATCGATAATTAGAGGGGCTATATTTCAAAAACCGAGTGTTTAAGTGTTTGAATGCACAAAGCCAAAAATTCAGGGGATAATATATAATTTTGAGAAGTCCAGGACTGAATTGAGATAACCAAAAGTTCCAAGTGAAATTATGGGATTTTCGAAAATTCAGGAGTTTGAGATTTGCACGGGCACTTTTGCGAATTCAAGAAAACCATGGGTTGTTTCCGTAAATTTTGGAATTTCAAGGATAAAAAAAAATGAATTTAGAAAATTTAGGGCCCGGATTGAATAAATTCGACGTTTATTTTCGGAAAATATGCAATTTTTGAAACTTAAGGGGACGAAATGCAATTTTTTAAAATTTATTTTGCGTAAATTGTGCATTTTCAAGATTTGTTAGGATGAAGTGTGGTAATTCAAGAATTTTGGGTGATTACTGATAGAAATTCCTTAAGTTTTCTACTCGATTGTATTTGATGGTGTATTTGTCTCAGGAAGGATATTTATTTCAAGCGTAGCTACATATGCATTGCTAGATTCAGGAGCTACACACTTATTTATATTCAAGACATTTGTCAAATGAATGATGATTATAGTCGAGTATTTGGATTTGGTCTTTAGAGTTTCTATTCCTTCTGGTGATCAGAAGGTTACTACGAGCATAGTAAGGAATATGAAGCTTCGTTTACTGAAAAATGTGGTTCAGACAGATCTAATCGTACTCCCAATGCCTGAATTCGACATTATTCTTGGCATGAATTGACTATCTTTGAATGGAGCTTCGATAGATTTCCGGTAGAGGTCATTATCTATTCAACCGCACAGCCGGAAATATTTTTTCTTTGAGGCAGCAAGGAACAAGCAAATGCCACAAATTATCTCCCGCATCTATGCGAGGAAACTTATGAGACGAGGCAGCCAAGATTTCATAGCGAGTGTTACTTCAATACTTATTCCGGACAGTCGAAGCTAGAGGATGTTGAGGTTGTCAAAGACTTTTCTAACGTCTTTCCTAAGGAAGTTTTCCGTCATTCCACTAGATCGAGAGGTGGAATTTTCTATTCAGTTGATGTCGGTATAGTGCCAATTTCTAAGGCACCCTATCTTCTAGCACAGCCGAGATGAAAGAGCTGAAAGATCAAATTCAGGAGTTGTTGGACAAGGGTTTTATTCGTCCGAGTTGTTCTTCGTGTGGCGCACCAGTATTATTCGTAAAGAACAAGGATGGTAGTATGCGACTCTGCATTGACTATAGAGAGCTGAATAGAGTCAACATAAAAAATAAGTATCCTTTGCCTAGAATCGAAGACTTGTTTGGCCAGTAGCAAAAGAGCTTCGATTTTCTAGAAGATAGATCTTCGTTTGGAATACCATCAGTTGAAGGTGAAGGAGCTGTTCATAAGACGGATTTCAAGACTCGATATGGGCATTACGAGTTTATGGTTATGTCATTTAGGTTGACCAGTGCGCCACCGATGAAGGATCGGTTTGGACACCTGCAGGGTTGCTTCAAAAATAATATTCTCAATGAGTTGAAATATCTCGTGTTCTAAGAATGAATACACCGATGAATTAGATCGAATTTGGTTTCAAAACAAGCGGAAAACACTCAAGTAATCCTTCGTTAAGAAATACTGAAAGATTTTAAAAACTAATTACTTGTGTAAACTGATCGACTGAAATACGGGGAATCAGTTCTGGCTTCTATCAGTTCATCTATAGATAGAATTGAACTGATCAAGTCAGTTTAAAACACAGTTAATACACAAGTTATTTTATGGATTTTTGGAAACTTCAACTACTCCTACGTCATCATTTCTACCACCTAGGGTAGGATTCACTAGAAGACTTTGATTTATACAACACTTTGTACAAACCCACCCAGCTTAGGACTAACCCACTGACTAACTGAACTCCTAGTCTAGAATGAAGGCATCACCTTTCAGCCAACACTTGTTTAATGTATTTGTGTCAAAGACTATATACAAAAGTTTTACGTCTTTGTGCAAGACGATATTTGAGTGGTGGGGTGTGTGTGTGAGAGAACTGATTTTTTAAAACAAACATAAAGGAGTTCTCACACACTGAGGAATATAAGCTTCTACACTAAGTGTAACGTACCGTATTTTGAACTACTAGAAATTTTGCGGAAAAATAAAAATTTTCTTAAATAAGACATAAACCCTCAAACTTTGATTTAAAATAAATTGTCCATCCAAAAGTATTTGCAATGAAAGAGATCATCAATAAAGTTTGTGTTGCAACTTTGATTGTTGCACTCCCAAGAGCAGGTTGTCCATAAGTAGTATAATTCGGTGAGTCCGAATATCGTATCCACAGGGAAGCTAAGGTAATTACAAGTCCACTACAATGTCTTTTTGTTTTTGTTTTTTATTTCTTTTAATGGTTTGAATCTTTAATTGGTAATTTTTAATTGTTCAAATTTTAATTTAAGTAGTTGAGATTAGATGATCCACTCTTGGTATTTTAATAAAGTTATTACAAACAATATTGAAATCCACTTAATAAAATGGTTCCAATATACTAAATAATCATATTTATTATATGTTATATATTATTATCTTATAAGTATATAATATATACCAAAACTTATAAATGTTGTCAAGTATTTATTGTGCTATATATATATTTGTAAACACTAAATCAAGGTTCCCACTTTAAATGGTTGGTAAAACAAAACTAACATTTAAATGGTACCAAGAAATTAATATTATGATATATTTATATATAGTAAATCAAGGTTCCCACTTTAAATGGTTGGTAAAACCAAACAAATAATTAAATGGTTCCAAGAATTTAATATTATAATATATTCATATATAATAAATCAAGGCATCCACTTTAAATAGTTGTTAATACCAAACTAACATTTAAATGGTTTCAAGAATTTAGTGTAACATATAGCAACAATAAATCAAAACTCCCACTTATAAATATGGTATAAAAATGCTTTAAAGAAATAAATATAACATAAACAATAAATAATTATTAAATAATATAAAACATAGATTCTTACCCTTTGGTAACTTATTATCATGCCAAAAGTTTCACCTTTTCATCTCAACTTTAGGAAGTTAGCTATTCATTATTCAAATTGTAAACTTTGAATATGAAATTAACATGCTAATTATATTTAAATGAAGAAATAAAGGAAAAATATAGAGAGAAATATTATGAACTCAAAGGTTTGTTCATAGAATGAGGGATATCTCAATACATTACAATGCACCCCTATTTATAGCCAAATTTGGGGAGACAACAACAAATAAAATATTAGTTTTTTACACATAAGTCTTCATTGGTGTTCCAAGATATTATATTATATTACACATCACTTTTGAAAATCTTCTTCTCCGAATTTGCTTCTTCACATAAAAATAAACATGTGGGATAATTGAGGTGTCTAGTTGTGGTATTTTTTTCAGACCATTGGACCAAGTAATTTGAGAGATATTGTCAAAATACTAGAGCATGGTAAATCTGTCACTTCTTTGGTAACTTTTATTGTTGTCTAATTTGATCCCACTTGTGAGAAGATTTTTATCTCATGCTTGCCATCAATATTGTAGATATTAACATCAACTTTCTACAGGTCCAAGAATCATCTTAATCCCATTTGCAACGCCAAGGTTATTCTTCTTTTATCGAATCTGTAAAAATAGTAAAAACTTATAATTACACAACAACTTATTTTTTATACAATTTATTATAAAACATATAATATTTAAACATTTAATAAAACAAAAACTACAAATTTATATTATAAAACATTTAATTAATGTACAATTTTTGTGTTTATCACACCTCTCAACCAGCTTATTGCTAGTCCCTAGCAATTTAAGCGTTAATAGCAATACAAAACATATTGATTAATTTAAATAGAAATGTAATCAGAACTATCCAAGTGTTTAAATTAAATTTGAAAACTGTCAAAGTTATATCAAGATCATTATAATTATAATTTATGAAATAATTTGAGATGATCAATTCAAAGCTTATTTCAGGTAGTTAAATGTACAATGCCTTCAGAAATTCCTAGTAAGAGTCTCAACTCCATATCCTCATAGGTTAATAAATGTTTCAATTTATGGCAACGATTTTTCTCATGGAGTTGGAATACAGATAAATGCTCAGAAAAATGGTTTACCAAATGCAGACAGACAAACGAGCCAAACTAATCAAAAGATAGAAAATCCATTGATTCAAAATCTAGTTGTTCTTATTATATATTTTTTTCTTGATATATATATATTTTTAATAACATCATGGAATCAGACTAATTTTATACTTCCTGACCACATATTTATTTAATTTGTACAAAAAATTTCTCTCTTTCTTTATTTTTCTTTTCTTTTTTTTTTTTATATGAGAGATATATGAGTCGTAGCATATAACTTAAAAATTTCATAGATCTTCAATATCTTTCTTTTTGTATTTTTCTCTTTTTTTTTCCAGGAAATATCATTTTTTTTCAAAGTAAGAACTCAAGATCTAAACAATAGATAGTCTCTCTCATGATCAATAAAGGCTCGAAAGCTGTTTTCTCAGTCCTTTCCACTCACTCACAAAATATGTGTGAGTTTAAAATTTTAGGCACTCTTATAAGGTATATCTTGGGCCATATACTTTAATAACTGATCTTATCACAATGGTTAATCACTCAAAAAATTTCATAAATCATATTTTTATAGTGATCAGAATATAAAAATTGACTTTTTTTTTTCAAATAAAGATTAAACATTCTTAGATAGATTAATTCGTTTTCTAATTTAAACCTTTCAAATATGTAATGTATGATATTTTTGCAAAAATTACTAATATACAAACAATAAACATGATTTTATTTTAAAATAATATATATATATTTTTTTATTTTATTTTTTTTAATTTTTTTTTATAAGTTTGTTCTCTCCCCAATTAGAATATGACATTGTCCCTAATGTCAAAATAAATATTAATAAAGAGTACATAATGAAAGAGATATCACCTGGAATTTTATTGAAGATAACAAACTGAAACAAACGCAAACCAATCCACGACTTTTGAATCAATGATCCAAGTTCCTTTTCTTACTGCTTGATTGCAACCAATTGATCTTCGTTATCATCGGATCAGGCTTATGAACAAAAGCTTCAAAATCATCAATTAATTGGTCGGCAGTCGAAGCACAGATGAGCATCCGTCGTGAATTTTCTGAAATTCTGTTCCACAGCCTTATCAAGAAATGTCAACAAACTGTCATAATAATTATTGATATTCAACAAGCCCACATGTTTATTATGGATATTAAGTTGTGACCAAGAAACAGTGTGAAAAATTTCTTCTAATGTACCAAAACCACCTGGTAATGCGATAAAAGCATCATAATTTTCAATCATTTGAGTGATTATTTCATACATAGAAGAAACTTTTAATTCCTCCCTAATCGTAACACCTATAATATTTCCTTCAGCTAAAGCTGTTGGAATAATATCCAAAACCTGACTACCTCCAAGATGAGCAGATGTTGAAACAGATCCCATTAACCCAATATTACCTTCCCCATATACGAAGTGAATTTTTCTCTCAGCCAATATCTTTCCAAGATAATTCGCTGCTTCTACAAACACTTCATTTTTTCCAGGACTTGACCCACAAAATACAAAAATATTTTTCAATGTTTGTGCAGATGATCCAGCCATGTTTTTACTTTCTTTTTTTTTTTTGTCTGCGAAAATAGAGAGAAAGATGAGAGATTTTATAGGGGTAATATGTTATCATGACAAAACTATGGGTCACAGCTGTAAACAGAATAAATAGTAAAAACAATAATGACACACATGCATACAAATAGTAGTGTGATTGTGGCTCACAATTTTCCTCTGGTTTTACGTCCAAAAACGGCTTCAACGCCTTCTATGAGTCGAGGATATGCTTCCCATCCAATTTTCTTATAAATTGGCAAACAGGGTTTTTTTTAGTCGGATTCCCAAGACTATGACGCTCATCTTGGAATTGTTTCCATAAACGGAGAAGTTCAATATGCACATGTCCACTAGAATGTGTCTCAAGAGTCAATAAGATGTTATCTAAAGACTCCTTACTTAGCCCATTCTTAATGAAACTAATTTTATCTTCTCTGTTATTGGAAACACATCCCAAAAATCTGCATCGTTTGTCACAAGTCCATCTTGCACACTTATGACAAACCCCTAAACTTTTGGCCCTTCGTTTTTTCGCATAAGTGCTTTTTCCTAATCCAGGAAAATGCCTAATGAGCAATGATTGTGGAACTTCTCCTCCTAATCGGACCTTAGCTTCTATTACAAGACGAATATCTTCTAGAATTCCTTTTTGCATTAGCAATCTCAATCTCTCACACCTTCTTGCATAAATTTTTCTTAGAACATTTTCAGAAACAGAGGGAAAATATTTACAAATTTTTGAGAGAATTTCATCCATTTTGAAAAGAGAATAAATGATTTTTTTTTTTTTTGTATCAGCAATTGTGGGAAACTGATTTAACCGACTATGAGAGTCACGGAGTACCGTTATCTGCCATTTAACCGGGAAAATAAAAAGTTAAAGGAAACCTGAAATAAAAACAAACAAAATTAAATGCAACATAAAAATTTAAGGATCAGAAAGGGAAATAAACTCTTCTTGAAAGATTTCATTTTCCAAAAATGGTTTAAGCCTTTGTCCATTCACTTTAAAAACATCACCATTTCTAGGATTTTCAATATCCACAGCTCCATAAGGATACACATGCTTTACAACATATGGGCATGTCCATCTTGATCGTAATTTTCCTGGGAATATGTGAAGTCGAGAATTATAAAGAAAAACTTTTTTACCAATCTCAAAAGATTTTCTAAGAATTGTTTTACCATGAAATGATTTGATTTTTGCTTTATAAATGTTTGAATTCTCATACGCGTCATTTATGAGTTCATCAAGTTCATTAAGTTGCAATTTACGCAATTTGTTGGCATCATCCATGCATGAATTTAAAGTTTTGATCACCCAATAAGCTTTATGTTCCAATTCCACAGGAAAATGAAAATGTTTTCCATAAACTAACCTATGGGGAGATATATTCAATGATGTTTTAAAGGCTGTTCGATATGCCCAAAGTGCATCATTAAGTCGCAGAGACCAATCTTTTCTGTTTGAGTTAACAGTTTTTTCCAAAATTTGCTTTATCTTCCTATTAGCTAATTCAACTTGTCCAATATTTGTTTGAGGATGATAAGGGGTAGTTACTTTATGAGTAATACCATATTTTTTCATTAATGAAGCAAATGTTTTATTAACAAAGTGAGTTCCCCCATCACTTATCATGGCTCGAGGAATTCCAAATCTACTAAAAATATTTTCTTTCAAAAATTTGATGACGATTTTATGATCATTTGTTCGACATGGAATTGCCTCTATCCATTTGAAAACATAATCAACTGCAACTAAAATATACAAGTATCAAAACGACAGTGAAAAAGGTCCCATAAAATCAATTCCCCAACAGTCAAAGATTTCAATTTCAATGATATGATTCAAAGGCATCATGTTTCTTTTTGAAATCGCACCCAATTTTTGACAATTTTCACAGATCTTGCAGATTTCGTGGGTGTCTTTAAACAAAGTGGGCCAATAAAATCCACACTGCAAGATTTTTGCAGCCGTTTTCTTTGAAGAAAAATGTCCTCCGCATGCTTCTGAATGACAAAATTTAATGACACTACTTACCTCATTGTCGGGTATGCAACATCGAAAAATTTGATCTGGACAATACTTGAACAGATACGGATCATCCCAATAAAAGTTTTTTACCTCATTCAAAAATTTTCTTTTATCTTGAGAACTCCATTGCAGTGGCATTTTTCCTGTCACAAGAAAATTTACTATGTTAGCAAACCAAGGTGTAGTAGTAACTGAAAATAGTTGTTCATCAGGAAAATTATCGTTAATTGGTGTCATTTCATAAGATGATCATGTTACTAGTCTCGATAAATGATCGGCTACGACATTCTCGGTTCCTTTTTTATCTTTAATCACAATGTCAAATTCTTGGAGCAACAAAATCCATCGTATCAGTCCTGACTTTGCATCCTGTTTGGTCAACAAATATCTAATAGCATAATGATCAGTAAACACAATAGTCGTTGATCCAATCAAATAAGAACGAAATTTATCTAATGCAAATATTACAGCAAGTAGTTTTTTTTTTCAGTTGTGGAGTAATTCATTTGATCATTGTTTAAAGTTCTACTTGCATAATATATCACATAAGGCTTACCGTTTCTTCTTTGACCCAATACTGCACCGACTGCATAATCACTCGCATCGCACATAATTTCAAATGGTAAAGACCAATCAAGAGGTTGCATGATAGGAGTTGATGTTAAATGTCGAATGATTTTATCAAAAGCATTTTGACATTCTTGAGTCCACTCAAATGCAGTGTCTTTTGTTAAGAGGTTACAAATGAGTTTAGAGATTAAACTAAAGTCCTTTATAAACCTCCTATAAAATCCAGCATGTCCCAAAAATGAGCGAATTTCTTTAATGGTTTTTGGAGGGGGGTAAATTGGCAATGACATCAAAATTGCTTTATCAACTTCAATTCCATGAGATGACACGACATGTCCCAAAACAATTCCAGAAGTAATCATGTAATGATATTTTTCCCAATTTAAATAAGACCTTTTTCCTCACATCTTTTTAAAACTTTTTTCCAAATTTTCAAGACAATTATCAAATGTACTCCCAAAAACAGTTAAATCATCCATGAAAATCTCCAAACAGTTTTCAACCATGTCGCAAAAAATGATTAGCATACATCTTTGAAATGTTGCTGGAGCATTGCATAATCCAAATGACATCCTTCTAAATGCAAATGTTCCAAAAGGACATGTGAATGTAGTTTTATCTTGATTTTCGAGTGCAATGAGAATTTGATAATAACCTGAATATCCATCAAGAAAACAATAGTATGGATGACCTGCTTCTCTTTCTAAAATTTGATCCAAAAATGGTAATGGAAAATTATCCTTTCTAGTGGCGTCATTTAATTTTCTATAATCAATACACATCCGCCAACTAGATGGGACTTGACTTGTTAACAATTCACCTTTTTCATTTTTTATCACTGTGATGCCAGATTTTTTGGAACTACTTGTGTTGGGCTTGCCCACTTACTATCAGAAATAGGGTAGATAATCCCAACATCAAGTAGTTTGAGAACTTCAGTTTTCACAACATCTTTCATGTGTGGATTTAATCTCCTTTGTGGTTGTTGAGATGCTTTTGCATTTTCTTCTAGTTGAATTTTGTGAGTGCAAATTAGTAGATTAATTCCCTTGAGATCTTTTAGTGTCCAACCAATTGCATTTTTATGTCTTTTAAGCATATCAACTAATTTACCTTCTTGATCACTTTCTAGTTTAGAAGAAATTACCACCGGATATGTTTCATCTTCTCCAAGAAATGCATACTTCAATTCTTCTGGCAAGGGTTTTAACTCCAATATGGGTGGTTCGTCTTTGTTCTCATATTTTGCATCAAATTCTTTCTCTGATCCTGGTAACGAGTGATACCTGATAAAATCATCAAGATCAATTTCAATATTTTCTTTAACAGTTTCAATTGAACAAATATCTAATTGATCACGACTACTCCCATCTTGAATGTTTTCTTCCACAAGAGTTTCAATAAGATTTTCATCTTCACTTTCATCTCCTTTGTCATGTGGTTGCTTACAAAGATTAAAAACATTGAGCTCCAAGGTCATGTTACCAAATGACAACTTCATTATTCCATTCCTGCAATTTATAAGAGCATTAGAAGTTGCTAAAAATGGACGACCCAGAATTACAGGAATTGCATTACAAGCTTCGATAGGTTGTGTATCTAAAACTATGAAATCGACAGGATATACAAAGTTATCAACTTGGACCAACACGTCTTCTACCATACATCTTGGCACTTTAACAGATCTATCGGTAAGTAAAAGTGTTACCGAAGTAGATTTTAACTCGCCTAGATTGAGTTTTTGATAAACTGAATATGGAAGTAAATTCAGACTAGCTCTAAGATCAAGCAAGGCTTTTTTAATCTTTCGTTTTCCAATAATACATGAAATAGGAAGACAACCAGGGTCTTTGTATTTCAAAGTATTATTATTTTGAATGATTGCACTTACTTGTTCGGCTAAAAATGCTTTCTTTTTCACATTCAATTTTCTTTTCACAGTGCACAAGTCTTTCAAAAATTTGGCATATGATGGTACCTATTTTATTGCATCTAATAAAGGAATATTAACTTTTACTTGTTTGAAAATATCATATATATCAGAATTCAAATTTGATTTTTTTGTATTTTTCAATGCATGAGGGAATGGTGGTGACACTGTCTGTTGAACCTCCTCGTCGCAAGTTATGGGTTCCACTTCCTTACCCTTTGGAGTTGACTGATCATCATTTTCACAAGGTTCAAGAATGGATTTTTCCACAACCATACCACTGCGAAGGGTAATAACAGATTTTACCTGATCCATCGGTTGAGTTCAAGAAGTTCCAGTTTGTGAATGATGAACCTTGGGATTAGGCAGAGGTTGTGAAGGAAATTTACCTTTTTCATGAACATTAAGTGCAGATTCAAATTTAGTAAGAGTATCTTTCAAATCTGTCATGGTTTGAGCAGTTTGAGTATTGATAGACTCTTGCTTTGCAATGAAAGAATTCAATGTATCTTCCAAATTTCTTTTAGGTGGAGGAACATAAGGTGCATAATTTTGAAAATATTGTTGATTTTGGAAATGTGGTTATGAAAATTGTGCAGCATTATCATCCCTCCAACTAAAATTTGGATAATTTCGCCAACCTGGATTGTAATTTTGAGAAAATGGTTCAAAATTTGGCCTTTTGAAATTGTTCAAAACATTGGTTTGTTCATGGAGACATTTTTTAAAAGAGGGCAAAGTGGGACAATCTTTTGTAAAATGATCACTTGTTTCACAGATGTGACACGCAATTTCTTGAACAAATTTTAATTGACCATTCTTTTTCAATTCAAATGCCTCAACTTTTCTTGCCAAAGAGGTAAATCAAGCTTGAAGATCATGTTCATCTTTGAGAGTGTACATACCTCCACCAGATGTGGGAGATTGAATCTTGTTTGATGGTTCAATTGTACCTATCGTGTCCCAATTTTGAGCAATTTCAGCTAATGAATCGAGATACTCAATTGCCTCGTTTGGATCTTTATCTTCAAATGTTCTATTACACATAAATTAAACCATTTGTCTATCTTTAGGTGTTAAGCCTTCATAAAATTGAGAAACAACTCTCCAAATTTCAAAACCATGATGAGGACAAAGATTAAGCAATTCTTTATATCTATCACAACACTGATAAAAAGTTTCTCCTTGTTTTTGAGTGAAAGTTATGATTTGCCTTTTGAAAGAATTTGTTCTATGAGATGGAAAAAAACTTTTTCAAAAATTGTTGTTGCAATTCATCCCAAGTTCGAATGGATCCCGATCTATTAGCTAAGTTTTAGCTTTATTTTTTAAAGAAAAAGGAAAAATCTTAAGTCGAATGGTGTTCATGCTACAATTTAGATCATTATATGTGTTGCACACTTCTTCAAACTCTCGTAAATGCATGTATGGATTTTCAGAATCTAAGCCATGAAAGTTGGGTAAAAGTTGGATAATACCAGGCTTAAAATTGAAATGAGATGCATCAGGGGGAAAAACTAGACATGAAGGTGCACTAGTACGTGTAGGATTCATGTGATCTATAAGTGTTCTTCGTCTATCATGATCATGTTGAGATTGAATTTCATCTTCATTTTCTTGGATGGGTTCTTCCGCCATGTTTTGTAAAAATAAAGGGTTATTTCGAATGAGTCGACCACTAAGTGTACGTGATCAAATGCTCATGCAAATGCAAATGCAATGCAAAAGAATAAAAACACACAAAAGCAATAAAAATTCAAATAAAGAAAAATAAACTATAAACAAAATTAAATAGACTTGAATTTAAGTTATACTTCCCCGGCAACGGCGCCAAAAACTTGTTGCAACTTTGATTGTTGCACTCCCAAGAGCAGGTTGTCCACAAGTAGTATAATTCGGTGAGTCCGAATATCGTATCCACAGGAAAGCCAAGGTAATTACAAGTCCACTACAATGTCTTTTTGTTTTTGTTTTTTTATTTCTTTTAATGGTTTGAATCTTTAATTGGCAATTTTTAGTTGTTCAAATTTTAATTTAAGTAGTTGAGATTAAAGGATCCACTCTTGGTATTTTAATAAAGTTAACATTAACGAACAATACTGAAATCCACTTAATAAAATGGTTCCAATATATTAAATAATCATTTTATATTATGTTATATATTATTATCTAATAAGTATATAATATACACCAAAACTTATAAATGGTGTCAAGTATTTATTGTGTTATATATATATTTGTAAACACTAAATGAAGGTTCCCACTTGTAAGGCCCGAGAATTTAATTACCGTAATCTAAAATGATTTGGGTATATTTAACGTAATTTGAGATTAATCTGAAATGATTATTGAGTAATCAAGGTAATTATAGGAGAAAAGTATTAGACCGGAAAAGACGAGAAAAGACGTGAAATATGTGCGAGGGAGGTGCCATTCGCGCACATGCGCGATCTGGTGCGCACACATCCGTGGTTTTGACAGAAGACTCCGCGCATATGCGTGGCGTGAGGGCGCGCATATGCGCGAGGTGCCCAGTAGCCTAGTGGAATGCGCGGCGCATATGCGCGACATGAACGGCGCATATGCGCGAGCAGGGCAGAAAGGTTGGCGCACATGCGCGGCAGAAGGCGCGCATATGCGCGAGTTGATATATGTGGAGACAGTAGGTCTCGCGCATATGCGCGATGTGAGTGCACACATATGCGCGAGTAGTCCAGTAGCCAGGACAGTACTTCCGGCGCATATGCGCAGATCTTGGGCGCGCATATGCACGCGACATGCAGAACAAGAACAAGCCATTTGGCCTCACCGTGCGACGTGTATATATATATATATATATAAATATATATAACAAACGTTAATTCTCAGAAAAGGAAGCGAATAGCTGGGGGAAAAGCTTTAAAACTTCTTCGACACTTATTTTGTGATTTAGGAGCGAACCGTCTGTCTGATTTTGAATCCGACTTCGGTATCGTGTTTCTAGCGACGACAGCTACAACTGGACGTAAGTTTCGTTACGTTCTGATATATTTTGAAATTATGTTGTTGTCAGAATTGAATAGGAGTCATATATGATGTTCTTGACATAGTAGACATCGTATAATTAAAGTCAGATTAAAGAACGGACTGTTTATGGAATTGTTATGATTTTTGAATTCGATTTGACTAAAATTTCATATCAGATGTCTATTGTTATTGATAATATGAGTTGTACTGATATTGATTACGAAGTCTGGTATTATATTTGTGTTGTTTGGACTGACGGGGTTATAGTGACTGTATTGTTATGCCGTCGAAACATCCGTAAATTGATATTGATCAGATTCGGTATTGGTTGAGACTGTATTGTGGTACCATATGTCGATTGGCATTGAACAGATTATGTTTTAATTTGAGTATTGATCAGAACATGTTCTGAATTGAGATATATATTGATATTGTATCTGTTCGGTATTGTTATTACCAGATTGAGAATGGACAGGATTGAATGCAGGACTTCGTCTTCGTCAGAGCGAGAAGAGAAAGGTATAAGTCAATGTGGTATTGGGACATCGACTCAAGTAGGATGTACTTGAGTTTCCCTAAATCACATACTTTACTTTATTGCATTGATATTTGCTTTGATTTGATGGATGAACTTGTTCTCTTGAGTTATAGATAGAAGGTATTATATGAGTAATCTTGTGACAGAAGTGTCTGATAGTGGAGGGATCGCCACGGGCACATTGCACAATGTCACTAGATGGTGTATTGGCAATAGTTCCAGAGTCCGTCACCGGATGTTTGGCTATCGATGTGGATAGAATTAGAGCTTTTTCTATTACTGGTGTTCGATACTGTATCGATGTGGATAGTCGGAGCTTCTTCTATTACTGGTGATCGATGTTATATCGATGTGAATAGAATCAGAGCTTCTTCTATTACTGGTGATCGATACTATCTCGATGTGGATAGAATCAGAGCTTTTTCTATTACTGGTGATCGATACCATATCGATGTGGATAGAATCAAACATTCTTCTATTACTGGTGATCGATATGGAATGCCAACATTTGGAAATCGGGATCCCTAGGCTAGGATTGAGTCTAGTCTAAAATGTGGAGTCACGAGTCTAAGTGACAGTTTATATTGATTTGTTTTGATTTATGTTCCTGATTATGGTACATGCGGAGAATAGGATGTATTCTCGATATGGTTTATGTGCTGATTTTAATACATGTTATGAATGTTTATTTCATGCTTTTATACTTGTTATATGAAACGCATGTATACATGATTTATACTGGGAATATAATTCTCACCGGAGTTATCCGGCTGTTGCCTTGTTTGTATGTGTGCATGGCAACAGGTGGGATAGGATCAAGGTCAAGAGGAGAACGAGGCTGGACTAGATAGCGTGGAGTTCCGGGCTTCGAAGAAACTTAGGATTCAGCACGGATATGTAGTTGAACCTAGTTGAATTCTTGTAAATAACATAGGATTGTATATTTATGTTTAATATGTAATTTGAAGTAAATTACATTATGTTTCCGCTTTGCATTTAAAAAAAAAAATTAGACTCTGTTTATACTAATTGATTGATTAGTCATAATTATGATTTAGAACATGATTAGCGTCCGGGTCCCCACAACAGGTGGTATCAGAGCATTAGGTCCTAGAACGGTAGGTTCCTTAGACTGAGATAGAGAAGAGTGAGCGGGGTAGAATGAGTTTTCTTTCCTTGCATGTGGTTGCTAGCATGTGATTGACTATAATGTGGATTTACATTGTGTATGCTAGCATGATATTATGTTTTACTGTCTGGATTTATATAGCATATGATTGAATATAATGTTGAAATTACATTGTATATGTTATTGTTTAGAAAGTTACTTGTTACCTGAATATCTGAGTTGATTTGGTCATACGTATTATTTGAACCGGGATCAGAATCAATTCTTGATCAGAGGTAAGCTGATCAGGATTGGGATTGCGACGGATTTGTCTCCTGTTGCTACTAACACCTGTGATTATCAGATATTCCTCCTAGAAGAATACCAGAAAGGGGTAGTACTTTGTCTGATCAGATAGATGTATCAAAAACTCGGATGGAAATACGGTTGAAAGAGTTTCAGTTATTTCAGCCGCCGATTCTGAGTGGTATCGAAACGTCTGAAGATTGTGAGCACTGGTTTGATGACATAGAAATACTGTTTGATTTACTAGATTGTACAGATGAACAGAGAGTTAAAATGGTGCCTAACCAGTTACGAGAAGCCGCCAGGAGTTGGTGGATTACAAGTAAAAGAATGTTAGAACACAGAGGTACAGTGATTTCGTGGGAAATATTCAGAACTAAATTTTATCGAAGATTTTTCTCAGTTTCGTACCGAGAGGACAAGAAAGCAGAATTTGAGAATTTGAGGCAAGGTCAACTGACTATTGAAGGGTATGTTGCTAAATTCACTACCCTACTGCGTTTTGCTCCTCATGTAGCTGGAAATGATGAAGCTGTAGCGGATTAGTTCGTCAAAGGATTGAACTCGGAGATAGTTGCATTGATGAATATGCAGCGACCTTACCATTTTGCTGATGCCTTGAGTAGAGCGAAGAGAGCGGAGGCGAGTCTGATTAGACAACTAGAAAGGTTGTGTGTGATGCAACCCCAGACACAGCAATCCCCTTCCAGATTTGATAGTGGCAGTACGAGTGGGAAGCAAGAATTGCTGAAAGCTCGAAAGAAACAGTTTAAGAAAGTAGGAAGTGGACCGAGTGGTTCATCTAGCTCCAGTGGTTCTATCCTGAGTTATACTAGAATTTATTGCAGGACTTACGGAGGGAGACATCCCACAGAGCAATGCCAAGGAGTGACTGGTAGTTGCAACATCTGCCGGCAGTCTGGACATTTTGCTAGAGTTTGTCCATAGAGAGGTTCCCGAAGATTTCAGGGAGCAAGATCATCTGGGTGTGGTGATCGAGGAACAGACCCATGATACCCTTGATGATACAGCGACAGATACTAATCTTTTATGATTATATTGCATATGTATTGATATGTACTAATGCATTCTCGACGATTATCTTTGACTGAGTTGCATTGATATATGTTGTACCTGTTGGGTCTGTATTATTGTAGTATAGATCTCTTTACCTTTTTGGGAGAGCGGAGTTGATATCAATGATATTTTGTGATGTATTGTATACTACAGTAAGTTGAAAATGAGATTGAATTAGACTAGATTGTACTTGTGTTGTCTGATTCTGAACTCATTATTGATACTTATATGCTAACAAGTACAGAGCTATTATAGATTCTTACCAGGAGATGGTAAGATTCGGGCCTGGGATGGCCAAAGAACGAATAAAATACGAAAAAGATTCTCGATTTTGAATTCCTTGATATTTGTATTACTTATGACGCAATGATTATCGAAAGGAATGGAGTAATTCCTTATATATTCAGTTAATTACTGAAGTTGAGCCTATCAGGGATTGATTTACTAGTAGCAGGAAGTTTGCTATAATTTTTAGATGAGATTGCAGGATTGTCCTGTATCAGGGAGAGTGATTTCACCTTTGACTCGATAACAGTTCTGCGTATGAGTTGATAAATCCTGTGTTCGGAAGTGTTCTGATGACTTTATGCTCGTTTTATCTATGATATTTTGATATATTCGCAGCATATGATTGATTGAATCTAACAGTTGAAATTGGTATCGAATATTCTGGGAACTGAGATTGTTGTATACAGAATTGTTCGGATATGAATCTTTATTGCAACATATTGTATTCAGAGTCTATGATATCTGAGGATAGTATACTGATTGATTGTGGCACAATTAAGACCATGCTCAGTAGCGGATTGAAAATGGCAGAATTTCAGAAATGTCAGAAATTACGTTTTATGAGTTTACTAGATCAGTATAATGATTGGTATTTTAAATCTTATCCGATATTGCTGTTATTCTGAATCTGTATTTGATACCGATTATTATGAACCGTTGAGATTATATACAGTTCAAGCCGACTCAGAGCTGATTTTAAAAATTACAGCAGTTCAGAAGTTTGATCAAACTGTTCAGAACTTGATTTCGATAGTCAGAACAGTGTATCAGTCAGAATACCAGGTAGGTAATGCTTTATTTTATATAATTACATATTTTGTTTGTGCCAGATATTTCGAATTTGAAATGACAGGTATTGTCAGATACACATAGTAGTAGATTCAGTATTATTCTAGTAACAGAAAATGTGTGATAATTCGAATGGACAATTTTGATGTAAACAAATGAAATCAGTTATGTCAGAATTTGTTTTGAAATGTCTACATCGTTTACAGATAAAGACAGGAAGATAGAAACCAGGAGATTGATTGTACAGATTTATCGATTTCTGAATAGAAATAGGAGTACAATTCTATGAATTTGGTGATAAACTTACCGAAATCTTGCCAAGACTGTACCAGGATGTGGTTTTGATTGAACGATCGTTCAAATCTACATATATTATTTTGTACAAGAAGATGTACAGACAGTACAGACGACTGAGATGTATGTCAAAAAAGGGGTCAGATTGTATTGAGTGCCAAAATTGATTATATCATACCTTGATTTTTGGTTGATTTTATACCTTTGGCAGAATGTATAGCCTGATTATTCATCTATGGCTTATAGATTTAAGGATAGTTGGTGTGAACTATCTTAATACTGGAGGATATCTAGGAACAATAGTGCTGGATTTTAGCACTATTTGACATGATTGATTGTCATTTATGAATTTTAGTACAATAATAACTATTAGATGAATATCGAAATAGCATTAGTCGAGGTACTGTATGGGGAGAACTGCAGATTTCTGTGGTATGAGGATTTATATCTCGATGATATTTGAGATTGAATCTGATAGGATCAGAGATCTGATATCGAAAATGCGATGGAATCAGAAACAAATGAAGATAGCCCGAAATTTGACATTAAACAGACCGACGTCGGACGATGACTGATGGTATTTAAGGTTGAAGAATGAATATATTCTTGACTGAGATGAACAGATTTGATAACAGCTGATGATTTTGGGTTGTTATGAACTGTTGATTGGTATATACGGATGTTGTATAGCCAATAGTTTGTGTTTGATTCTATCAGAATAAAGTTGTATTATGATATTATAATTCTTGAATGATTATTTCCGTTTGGAGTCAGGATCCGGGAAAGAAAGATAATCCAGAATAGAACTAAAATAGAGCTGAAAGAGCATCAAAAAGATTATCGGGAAGACAAAAATTGATATGAGTTATTGTAGGTTATGTACATCTCCTTCTTGTATTCGATTTGAAATCTGATATGATTATCTGTATTCCACAAGTGGATTTCTTGTGATTTCGAGGACGAAATCATATCTTAGAGGGAGAGAAATGTAAGGCCCGAGAATTTAATTACCGTAATCTGAAATGATTTCGGTATATTTAACGCAATTTGAGATTAATCTGAAATGATTATTGAGTAATCAAGGTAATTATAGGAGAAAAGTATTAGACCGGAAAAGACGAGGAAAGACGCGAAATATGTGCGAGGGAGGTGCCATTCGCGCACATGCACGATCTGTTGCGCTCACATGCGTGGTTTTGACAGCAGACTCAGCGCATATGCGCGGCGTGAAGGCGCGCATATGCGCGAGGTGTCCAGTAGCCTAGTGGAATGCGCGGCGCATATGCGCGACGTGAACGGCACATATGCGCGAGCAGGGCAGAAAGGTTGGCGCACATGCGCGGCAGAAGGCGCGCATATGCGCGAGTTAATATATGTGGAGACAGTATGTAAGGACCGTGTGTCGTATTATCGTAAATCTTATATGATTATCGATAATTCATGCATTTGATATGTGATTATACATTGGATGTATAATATGACCATGAAATTGAGAAAATGAATATTGTATATGAATTGATGTTGTACGAACTTGATTTGAAAGGCCGGACGCCAATATAGTGTATATTTGTACAGAACATGTGGCGCCCGGGCGGTAGAAAATGACCGCCCGAGCGCCAGGGTTGAAATTATGAGTGTTCGGGCAGAACACCCCGCGCCCGAGCGGTAAGCGCCCGAGCGGTAACTTTTGACCGCCCGAGCGCGGCGTAAATAATTCTTGGGGACAGAATGTCTCGCGCTCGGGCGCGAGAATTCTACCGCCCGAGCGCGAGAGCGGTGGAGATAAGATTAAATTATTTCTTCCTTCTTTCTTCATTTCATCATACGATAACTTCGAGAAAGTCGAGAGAAAATCAATTTCTTCCGTCCAAATCGACTTCGAAACGCTGTCTAAACGCGAAACAAATTATATATTTGTGATCGTCGCGTCGAGGGCTTCTGACGGAGGTAATTTTCTTCTAGTTCCAGCAGCTTGAAATATCAAAGTGGAGGAATAGCATGTATTTGAAGTTGAAATTCTGATATGTAGCAGAATAACCGACAATAAACTGATATTCGAAGTCGGAACTGAATTATGATATGATTTTGATTTGATATGAATTTTTGAAGTTTCAAATGATATTTGAAACTCATATTAATGATTCTAGAGTATGTTATTGATTGGAATGAGTATGTTATTGATGTAGATAAAGTGTACTATCAGTATCTTCAGGCTACATCAATTGGAAACGAAGAATTGAGGTATGTTGCGATCGGGTAACATACGACAGGTATCTGTATTATATGATATATGATTGTATTGATTGGATTGGAATACATGTCTATAAGCCTATTTGTTGATTTGATGTGGCATACATGACATTATGATTTGAATATCGATGTATAAAATAAATGTTTTGTTAACACACATCATTTTATGCATACATCGATACATGACATGCACTTTGAGCTATGATCCTTGGATACCTTGATATGATTGGATTGGATTCCGGGGTTTGTGAACACAATCGCTATGCCGGTATTATATGACTCGTAAAGCATAGACAATTGTGGCCCCATATGATTGGATATGAGATGTGGGATTTGATGGCGCTTTGCCGACGCTATCATACGTGTATTCCCATATCGGCCGGTGTGCCATCTCGAGCATTGATTTGATTTGGTAGCGATTCGATTGATTCTGACATGTGCTCAGTGGATGGGCATTTGACCTGATACCTCCACGACATACATGCATTGCATACCATATATCATTGTTCAGATATCTATGGTATATATGATTGGTTGTTCCATACGGAGCTTTGCTCACCCCCAAGGGGGGTTGTTGTTGTCTTTATGTGTGGACAATGGCAGGTACTCCAGGATATCAGGAGACCGGAGAGGGTACTTCTAGAGGGAGCCACAGCTTGGGCAGAGGTTTTGTGTATATGTCTTGTTCCCAGTATATATATATATGTATCTATATACCGGGGCATGTCCCGAGGATATGAGATGTTTGTATGTGATTGGTTGTGATTACGTGTGGGCATGATTATGACGTGAGATGAGATACTATTTTTAGTATTAAAATAAAATGACTTAGGCTCATTGTAAAGAAAATTTAAACTCGTTTTCCGCTGTGATTAATTAACCCTAATCTGATTGTATTGTAATAACGATTAGGAGCTAAGGGCCCCACACAGTAGGTCTCGCGCATATGCGCGATGTCACTGCGCGCATATGCGCGAGTAGTCCAGTAGCCGGACAGTACTTCTGGCGCATATGCGCAGATCTTGGGCGCGCATATGCGTGCGGCATGCAGAACAAGAACAAGCCATTTGGCCTCACCGTGCGACGTGTATATATATATAAATATATATAACTAACGTTAATTCTCAGAAAAAAAAGCGAATAGCTGGGGGAAAAGCTTTAAAACTTCTTCGACACTTATTTTTTGATTTACGAGCGAACCGTCTGTCTGATTTTGAATCCGACTTCGGTATCGTGTTTCTAGCGACGACAGCTACAACTGGACGTAAGTTTCGTTACGTTATGACATATTTTGAAATTATGTTGTTGTCAGAATTGAATAGAAGTCATATATGATGTTCTTGACATAGTATACATCGTATAATTGAAGTCAGATTAAAGAACGGACTGTTTATGGAATTGTTAGGATTTTTGAATTCGATTTGACTGAAATTTCATATCAGATGTCTATTGTTATTGAGAATATGAGTTGTACTGATACTGATTACGAAGTCTGGTATTATATTTGTGATGTTTGGACTGACGGGGTTATAGTGACTGTATTGTTATGCCGTCGAAACATCCGTAAATTGATATTGATCAGATTCGGTATTTGTTGAGATTGTATTGTGGTACCATATGTCGATTGGCATTGAACAGATTATGTTTTAATTTGAGTATTGATCAGAACAGGTTCTGAATTGAGATATATATTGATATTGTATCTGTTCGGTATTGTTATTACCAGATTGAGAATGGACAGGATTGAATGCAGGACTTCGTCTTCGTCAGAGCGAGAAGAAAAAGGTATAAGTCCATGTGGTATTGGGACATCGACTCAAGTAGGATGTACTTGAGTTTCCCTAAATCACATACTTTACTTTATTGCATTGATATTTGCTTTGATTTGATGGATGTACTTGTTCTCTTGAGTTATAGATAGCAGGTATTATATGAGTAATCTTGTGACAGAAGTGCCTGATAGTGGCGGGATCGCCACGGGCACATTGCACAATGTCACTAGATGGTGTATTGGCAATAGTGCCAGAGTCTGTCACCGGATGTTTGGCTATCGATGTGGATAGAATTAGAGCTTTTTCTATTACTAGTGTTCGATACTGTATCGATGTGGATAGTCGGAGCTTCTTCTATTACTGGTGATCGATGTTATATCGATGTGAATAGAATCAGAGCTTATTCTATTACTGGTGATCGATACTATCTCGATGTGGATATAATCAGAGCTTTTTCTATTACTGGTGATCGATACCATATCGATGTGGATAGAATCAAACATTCTTCTATTACTGGTGATCGATATGGAATGCCAACATTTGGAAATCGGGATCCCTAGGCTAGGATTGAGTCTAGTCTAAAATGTGGAGTCACGAGTCTAAGTGACAGTTTATATTGATTTGTTTTGATTTATGTTCCTGATTATGGTACATGCGGAGAATAGGATGTATTCTCGATATGGTTTATGTGCTGATTTTAATACATGTTATGAATGTTTATTTCATGCTTTTATACTTGTTATATGAAATGCATGTATACATGATTTATACTGAGAATATAATTTTCATCGGAGTTATCCAGCTGTTGTCTTGTTTGTATGTGTGCATGGCAACAGGTGGGATAGGATCAGAGTCAAGAGGAGAACGAGGCTGGACTAGATAGCGTGGAGATTCGGGCTTCGAAGCAACTTAGGATTCAGCACGGATATGTAGTTGAACCTAGTTGAATTTTTGTAAATAACATAGGATTGTATATTTATGTTTAATATGTAATTTGGAGTAAATTACATTATGTTTCCGCTTTGCATTTAAAAAAAAAATTAGACCCTGTTTATACTAATTAATTAATTAGTCATAATTATGATTTAGAACATGATTAGCGTCCGATCCCCACATCACTTTAAATGGTTGGTAAAACCAAACTAACATTTAAATGATACCAAAAAATTAATATTATGATATATTTATATATAGTAAATCAAGTTTCCCACTTTAAATGGTTGGTAAAACCAAACAAACATTTAAATGGTTCCAAGAATTTAATATTATAATATATTCATTTATAATAAATCAAAGCATCCACTTTAAATGGTTGGTAATACCAAACTAACATTTAAATAGTTCCAAGAATTTAGTGTAATATATAGCAACAATAAATCAAAACTCCCACTTATAAGTAGGGTATAAAAATGCTTTAAAGAAATAAATATAACATAAACAATAAATAATGATTAAATAACATAAAACATAGATTCTTACCTTTTGGTAACCTTATTATCATGCAAAGAGTTTCACCTTTTCATCTCAACTTTAGGAAGTTAGCTATTCATTATTCAAAGTCTAAAACTTTGAATATGAAAATAACATGCTAATTATATTTAAATGACGAAATAAAGGAAAAATATAGAGAGAAATATTATAAATTCAAAGGTTTGTTCATAGAATGAGAGATATCTCAATACATTACAATGCACCCCTATTTATAGCCAAATTTGGAGAGACAACCACAAATAAAATATTATTTTTTTACACATAAGTCTTCATTGTTGTTCCAAGATATTATATTATATTACACATCACTTTTGAAAATCTTCTTCTCCGAATTTTCTTATTCACATAAAAAGAAACATGTGGATAATTGAGTTGTCTAGTTGTGGTATTTTTTTCAGACCATTTGACCAAGTAATTTGAGAGATATGGTCAAAATACTAGAGCATGGTAAAACTGCCACTTCTTTGGTAAATTTTATTGTTGCTTAATTTGATCCCACTTGTGAGAAGATTTTTATCTCATGCTTGCCATCAATATTGTAGATATTAACATCAACTTTCTACAGGTCCAAGAATCATATTAATCTCATTTGCAACGCAAAGGTTATTCTTCTTTTATCGAACATGTAAAAATAGTAAAAACTTATAATTACACAACAACTTATTTTTTATACAATTTATTATTAAACATATAATATTTAAACATTTAATAAAACAAAAACTACAAATTTATATTATAAAACATTTAATTAATGTACAATTTTTATGTTTATCACACCTCCCAACCAGCTTATTGTTAGTCCCTTGCAATTTAAGCGTTAATAGCAATACAAAACATATTGATTAATTTAAATAGAAATATAATCAGAACTATCCAAGTGTTTAAATTAAATTTGAAAAAAGTCAATTTTTATATTCTGATCACTATAAAAATATGATTTATGAAATCTTTTTGAGTGATTAACCATTGTGATAAGATCAGTTATTAAAGTATATGGCCCAAGATATACCTTATAAGAGTGTCTAAAATTTTAAACTCACACATATTTTGTGAGTGAGTGGAGAGGACTGAGAAAACAGCTTTCGAGCCTTTATTGATCATGAGAGAGACTATCTATTGTTTAGATCTTGAGTTCTTATTTTGAAAAAAAATGATATTTCCCGGAAAAAAAAAAGAGAAAAATACAAAAGAAAGATATTGAAGATCTATGTAATTTTTAAGTTATATGCTACGACCCATATATCTCTCATATAAAAAAAAGAAAAAGAAAGAAAGAGAGAAATTTTTTGTACAAATTAAATAAATATGTGGTCAGGAAGCATAAACTTAGTCTGATTCCATGATATGAAAAAAATATATCATGAAAAAATATATAATAAGAACAACTAGATTTTGAATCAATGAATTTTCTATCTTTTGATTAGTTTGCCTCGTTTGTCTATCTGCATTCTGTAAACCATTTTTCTGAGCATTTATCTGTATTCCAACTCCATGAGAGAAATCGTTGCCATAAATTGAAACATTTATTAACCTGTGAGGATATGGAGTTGAGAATCTTATTAGGACTTTCTGAAGGCCGTGTACATTTAACTACCTGAAATAAGCTTTGAATTGATCATCTCAAATTATTTCATAAATTATAATTTTATGATCCGGCGCCAAAAACTTGTTTCAACTTTGATTGTTGCACTCCCAAGAGCAGGTTGTCCACAAGTAGTATAATTCTGTGAGTCCGAATAACGTATCCACAAAGAAGCTAAGGTAATTACAAGTCCACTACAATGTCTTTTTGTTTTTGTTTTTTATTTCTTTTAATGGTTTGAATCTTTAATTGTTAATTTTTAATTGTTCAAATTTTAATTTAAGTAGTTGAGATTAAAGGATCAACTCTTGGTATTTTAATAAAGTTAAAATTAACGAACAATATTGAAATCCACTTAATAAAATGGTTTCAATATATTAAATAGTCATATTTATATTATGTTATATATTATTATCTTAGAAGTATATAATATATACCAAAACTCATAAATGGTTTCAAGTATTTATTGTGCTATATATATATATTTGTAAACACTGAATCAAGGTTCCCACTTTAAATGGTTGGTAAAACCAAACTAACATTTAAATGGTACCAAGAAATTAATATTATGATATATTTATATATAGTAAATCAAGGTTCCCACTTTATAAAACATTTAATTAATGTACAATTTTTATGTTTATCAGTTTGCTAACAAAAATTACTTGTTTAAACATCGTAAATAAAACGTGAAATCAGAGTATTTGAACATTTCATAAAAACTTCAAAACATGGGCAGTTCTCGGGTTTAGCCTCCCGCTCAGTCCAAGCCAGCTCACTGGGCCTCACCTCTCGTCTCCTCAAACTCATCTTCACCTGCATCGATCAAGTCTAGTGAGTCTAAAGACTCAACATTTATAAACTGGAGATAACAAGTAATAAGTAATAAAACCACATGCATCCTTAAAATAGAGCGTACATACTTCAAACTTGAACTTGCGTACAAAAGCTTGAACATACATACATATCATAGATATGCCATCAACGTAAAGTTTTTCTTAAACATGCTTGCGTACTTGTACATACATAAACTTCATCAATTTGTAGGCATGTTTCAAAGCTAGTGACCCATACGTAAATACACATGATCAGACTAAACCACAGTACTGAGCTGACAGGGAAGATCCAATACCACATACATGATATCCCTGTTCATGCTTTAACGGGTGGATGGGTCCCTGGTCATGCTTTACCGCTTTCCAATCGTCATCTAAACCCGTTCATGCTTTAACGGGGTGGATTGGTCCCTGGTCATGCTTTAACGCTTCCCAATCTCATACATGATTTCGTCACGAGACATTTAGCATACCTCAAAAACTTGAAATATTTTCTTTTTCACGTCGAACATACTTACTTGGCGTTGAGGGATTTGTTGGGTCTCTCTTGGGGCCACTGCTGCAAATACTACCATGATTCATGCACTTAATATTTCATAGCGTAGATGTATTCGTTGTGCTCACCACCCGAATGGCAATTTCTTATGACAATCTAAAATCACTCGAGACTTGACCTCGTTTAATCAATGTAATAATCTATGACATCGACCCCCGGAACAAATCTTAATATGATGTGTGAATATTTCCCAAAACATAAGAGACATGAGCCTAAATAATGATTTAAAAAGTCACGTTCAAGCGCCAAGGCTCTGGGCATGGTAGTGCTACGGCGCTGACTAGCGCCGAGGCGCCAGCAACTAGCGCTGCGGCGCTCACAATGCCACAGCCTTAGCACCGCGGCGCCACAAGCGCAGCACCGCGGCACCAGGCTTGCGAGAGTTGGGCGCTGCGATGCTCTCCATTGAGCGCTGCGGCGCTAACCCTGCGCAAACTCGACCCAAAATGCACAAATTTGATGCAACCTCTAACCCACGCCTTATCGACTTGAACCAACACCTTGAGATTCATCCTAGAACGCTATGGTAGTAATTCAAACTTACACAAATACCCAAAAACACGATGCAAGGCCATACAACGCACTCAAACAGTGAACACAACAATTCGACACCAAAATGTTTCCTAACACTTCTAATGCAACCAAGTGCCTATCTACACGAGACTAAGCACCAAAACTTATCCCAATATCATACTCACAATACTTAAACGCAGCAGTGATCCACCAACGGTCCCAACGAAGCCTGCAACAAATAAACTTCAAGAATTCTTCAAGAGCACATTTCTTATCCAAATATTTCGAATCTACTGTCAAATCAAAGATATCAAAAATTTCTACGTCTTATATTTTGAAAGTTTTTCCAGAAAACCAACCGATTTTTCTCATAATTCAAAATGAGAGCAGACACTTTCTCAAATATAAAATTTTGATCCAAAAATCATTTCAAACGTTTTTGCTCAAACTTTTCACAACATACATGGATTTTATGCACAAAAACATCACAACACATAATATGAGTAGATCGACACATGAAAAACAGAATATACATGCATTTAGATGATAAAATTTACCGAACCGATGATACCAAAGCGGGGAAATATGCGAGGTTGATCGGGGACGAACGTGGCACGATTTTCTTGCGACAAAAATCAACGAAACTTGCTGGAAAGATCAGAGGGAGGGAAGCTGGTCTATGGTAGAAGAACCCTAGGTTTTATTTCAAGAATAAATTTCTGAAATTGGTGGAATAAAAGTGTGTGTGTGACTTACGTGTAATGGTGTGTGTAAAAGTGTGTGCGTGCGTGTGTTTAGGTGATAATTAGGGAGTAAAATTTGTATAATTAACAAGCTAATTTAAAATACTAACTCAATTAACAAGGTAATCAAAATGGTAAACTACTACACACTCTAATAAAATCTTCTAATTTAAATAAAATTCACAACTACTAGACTTCAAAAGTTTTAAAATTATAAAATCACTTAAATAAATAATTTAGGCTTTTAAAGTACTAAAACTTATAAATCACTTAAAATGCCCCCAATCTAAACTTAAAAATAATTTACCAAATTTTAAAATTGCCAAAATCGTCGTCGGTCTCTTTTCCTCGATCCTGCATCGAATAATCGCCTGAAACATTAAACTCGAGAAAACTTTTAACGTGCATCACATAAACATAATAATTTCAAATAATGGAACTTAAATAGGTCATGCATCGCTATAAATCATTTTGAAATTAAATAAATGATTTAACAATTAAATAAATGCATGGGTTATACGTGCACTAATTTTGGGCACTACAGTTCCTCCCCCACTTACATCAATTTCGTCCTCGAAATTAAATCTTACCAAACAATTCCGGATAGCGAATCCTCATGTCTGCTTCAGTCTCACAAGTGACTTCCTCAACTGATTGATTTAGCCACCGGACTTTGACCAGCTTGGTCACCTTGTTCCGAAGTCTACGCTCCTGTCTGTCTGTCTAGGATTTGGACAGGTCTTTTCTCATATGACAGATCTGGAGCAAGCTGCAGCGGCTCATAGCTCAAAAAATGTGATGGATTAGCTAGGTACTTCCTTAGTATTGAGACATGAAACACATTGTGTACACCGACCAGATTCGGCGGGAGGAAAACACGATAAGCTAGTGTCCCAACTCTGTCAAGAATTTCGAACGGTCCAATAAATCTCGGACTAAGCTTGCCTCTCATCCCAAATCTCATAACACCCTTCATAGGTGCTATCTTTACAAAAACGTGATCACCTTGAGCAAACTCTAGATCCCTTCTTCTCTTGTCAACGTAACTCTTTTGACGACTCTAAACGGTCTTCATCCAGTCTCGGATCTTGACCACCACATCTGCAGTCTGCTGAACGATCTCTGGACCAAGTTCTGCTCTCTCACCGATTTCATCCCAATGAATCGGCGATCTGAGCCTAAATAACTCCACATGAGCCTAAATAACTCCACTAGAGGTAGCTTAGATTCCCAAGTCCCATGAAATCTATTATACAGGCTCGCAATAAATCCTCCAAAATCTGGATCACTCGCTCAGACTGGCCATCTGTCTGAGGGTGGAAAGCTATACTGAATAGCAACTTCTTCCCCATGGGTGCATGCAAACTCTTCCAAAAAGACGATGTAAATTTCGGGTCCCTCTCGGACACAATAGAAACTGGGATTCCGTGTAATCGGACTATCTCCCTGACATAAAGTTCTGCATACTGTGTTATGGAGAAAGTCGTCTTCACTGGCAAGAAGTGTGCCGACTTAGTGAGTCGATCCACTATAACCCAAATAGCATTGGATCCTCTGACTGACCTCGGCAACCCAACAACGAAGTCCATGCTGATATTCTTCCACTTCCACTCGGGGATAGGGAGTGACTTAAGCATTCCTGTTGGCCTCTGATTATCTGCTTTCACCTGCTGACAAGTGAGGCATTCGGACACAAATCGGCAGATGTCTTGCTTAATACCTGGCCACCAGTACAGAATCTGCAAATCCTTGTACATCTTGGTACCTCCGGGATGAATGAATACAGAGATGTATGTGCCTCTGTCAGAATATCCTCTCTGATCGAATCAACACTAGGCACCCACATTCTACCTCTATATCTCAAAATACCATCAGACACTGGGTAGAGTACACTGCCCTTGGCCTCATTCTTCAGTCTCCATTTCTGTAACTGCTCATCTGAAGATTGACCTGCACGGATACGGTCTAGCAAAGAAGACTGGACTGTCAGATTAGACAGCTTAGGAGCTCTGCCTTTGGGATAAACCTCTAGACCAAATCTCTGAATCTCTGACTGAAGAGACCCCTGCACTGAAAAATATGCTACGACTGCAACTTTTTTGCTCAAGGCATCTGCCATAATATTAGCTTTCCCCGGATGGTAGCTAATCGAGCAATCGTAGTCTTTCACTAATTCCAACCACTGTCTCTGTCTCATATTCAGTTCTTTCTACATGAAGAAATACTTGAGACTCTTGTGATCAGTAAATATCTGGCATTTCTCGCCGTACAAGTAGTGTCTCCAAATCTTCAACGCAAAGACAACAACTGCTAATTCTAGGTCATAAGTCAGATAGTTCTTCTCGTGCACCTTCAACTGCCTGGAAGCATAAGCTAAAACCCGACCATGCTGCATCAACACTGTGCCTAACCCGAGCTTAGATGCATCGGTGTATAACACAAAATTGTCTTGCCCCGATGGCATGGCTAACACTGGTGCTGAAATAAGAGCTTGCTTCGAAGTATCAAAGCTCTTCTGACATTCCTCACTCCGCACGAACTTGGAATTCTTCTTGGTCAATGAAGTGAGTGGCACTGCTATCGAAGAAAATCCTTGAATAAACTTCCTGTACTAGCCTGCTAAGCCTAGGAAACTGCGGATCTCTGATGCATTTTTCGGCTCAACACAATCATTAACGGCTGCTACCTTTGCTGGATCCACCTCAATACCACTGTTAGAAATTATATGGCCCAAAAACGCTACCTTCTCCAACCAGAATTCACAGTTACTGAATTTTGCAAACAACTTGTGTCTCTGGAAAACCTCCAAAACTGTAATCAGATGCTTACTATGCTCTTCATGGCTCTTCGAGTATATAAGGATATCGTCAATGAACACTATGAAGAACTGATTTAGGTAGGGCTGAAATACTTGGTTCATGAGGTCCATAAATATAGCTAGAGCATTAGTCAGTCCAAACGGCATCACTAAAAACTCTTAATGCCCATACATGTTTCTGAAGGCTGTCTTATGAACATCTGCATCCTTTACCTTTAGCTGGTGAAACCCTGATCGAAGATCTATCTTAGAGAACATTGTTGCTCCCTGCAACTGATCGAACAAGTCTTCGATCCTAGGAAGTGGTTATTTATTCTTAATCGTTACCTCGTTCAATTCTCGGTAATCGATACACTGCCTCATGCTCTCGTCTTTCTTCTTTACAAAGAGTACTGGTGCTCCCCATGGTGAGAAACTAGGGCAGATGAATTATTTGTCTAGGAGCTCCTGAATCTACTGCTTGAGCTCTAACATTTCAGCTGGAGCTAATCGGTAAGGTGCCTTAGAGATTGGCATAGTGTCTGGCATAGGATCTATGGAAAACTCCACCTCTCTCTTCAGTGGAAGGCCTGTGATGTCATATGGAAAGACGTCAGGAAAATATATGACTACTGGCACATCAGATAACGACGGGGTGGATACGTCAGGTGCAGAATAATGCTGGACAAGAAAGCCTGACACCCCTTGTTAATGGGTCTCTGCGCCTGCATGCAAGAGATCATGCGAGAGAAACTCCTCCATCTAGTTGGCTCAAAGAGAAACTGCTCCATACCCAAAGGTCTTACTAACTCTGACCTTTTGTGGAAATCAATAAGAACCCTGTTCTTCCTCAGCCAGTCCATTCCCAAGATAATATCAAACTCTGGCATCGGTAACACGATCATATCGGCATACACTAGGTGGCCATGCAGTTCCAGATCGATGTCTCTGACTACACTAAGTAGCTGATAATTCTTCCCCTGATGGGACTGTCTCTGAATAGCTCATGTCGAGTCCAATAGACTTGACGTCCAGGTGACTAGCGTATGTCTCCGAAATAAAAGAGTGGGTGGCTCCTGAGTCTATCACGGCCTTCGTAGATACCTCTTTATGAAAATGCCTGAGAGACGTTAGCATACACAAAACCTATATCCCAAAATTCTAACCTTAACCTCATGCATAGTAGAAATTTATATCCCATGTCACCCAAAAATATTACTAGCACACTAATAAACCCAAATTAAATTCAACACATGCATGGAAAATAGTACGGTGCTTAATTAAATAAGTTTACCGGTCAATAGTGTCTGGGTTCGCCTCCTGAGCATGCATGACGAACACTCTCCCCTGGGTTGGCTGCCTCCACTGTGGGCACTCCTTTAACATATGATCACTAGCTCCACATTTGAAATATTTGCCTGCCCATATAAACAATGTCCCAGATGCTGACAATTGCACTTCGGGCACACCGGTTACTCACTTGGACTCTGAGGAGCCTTCTGCCCATAACAGGACCCTTGCCCTTCAGTGGTCCCTGAAATGGCTTCTTCCCTGGCTGACCCTGGGAGGGCTTCTTAAACTTAGGTCGCTGTTGCTGCTGCGGCGGTGCCTTGTAGGGACTCTTGCCCTGTCTATAAACCTCGATGTCCCTCTGATCTTGCTCTGCCGCTAAAGCTCTAGACACGGCAACTGTGTAGGTAGCAGGACCAGCAACTCTGACATCACGGCGCAAGATCGGCCGCAACTCATCAATGAAATGCCTCAGGTTCTCCTGGGCATCATTAGCTATTAGGGGCACAAAGTGACACCTCCTTTCAAATTTCCTGACGAAGTCTGCCACGCTGCTGTGTCCCTGTTGCAGCGACATGAACTCCGTGGTCAGGCGGGAGCATACTTCTTTAGTGAAGTACTTGTAGTAGAAAACCTCCTTGAAACCATTCCAAGTCAACGTCTGCAAATTGACTGATACTAACGCACTCTCCCACCATAGTCTGACGTCCCCTGTCAGAAGAAACGTGGCGAAACTAAACCTATCTACATCCTGCAGCTCCATGAAATCAAAGATTACTTCGATGGAATTAATCCATCCTTCAGCTATCATCGGGTCGGTGGTCCCTGAAAACTCCTTTGGGTTCATCCTCCTGAACCTCTCATACATTGCCTCTGGTTTGAGCCTCGCCCCTGTGTCGACTGCAGCCTGGTTCCCTGTAAACTGTGCGAAGAACTGAGCCATACCTGCAAGCATCTGTGTATGCATATCTGGCAGTGGAGGAGAAGGAGCGTCTCTCCCCTCTCGAGCCTCTCTGTCCTCATCTCTTGCTTCCCAGATAATTATGCGTTTAGGAGGCACTGTTCCAACAATTTACCCAACACTTAAACCCAACATGCATGAACATAGAATCAATAGCATAAGATGCACGTAATTTGAACTAAAAACATGGACATGCTGAAATCATGACATTATGCTAAGTACATGGAATAATTCGAAACCTTAAAACTTACAAACTTGAGGTGTGGCTTCATGAGCTTCTCGCGACTGGCAGTAGGCAAAACCCTTTACAAGAACACCGCTCTGATATCAACTGTAACGCACCGTATTTTGAACTTCTTGAAATTTTGCGAAAAAATAAAAATTTTCTTAAATAAGACATAAACCCTAAAACTTCGATTTAAAATAAATTTTCCATCCAAAAGTATTTGCAATGAAACAAATCATCAAAAAAATTTCAAACAAAAAGTACTTGTTTAAACATCGTAAAAAAAACGTGAAATCAGAGTATTTGAACATTTCATAAAAACTTCAAACCATGGGAGGTCCTCGGGTTTAGCCTCCCACTCAGTCTAAGCCAGCTCACTGGCCCTCACCTCTCGTCTCCTCAAACTCATCCTCACCTGCATCGATCAAGTCTAGTGAGTCTAAAGACTCAACATGTATAAACAGGAGATAACAAGTAATACGTAATAAAACCACATGTATCCTTAAAATAGAGCGTACATAAATGAAACTTGAACTTGCGTACAAAAGCTTGAACATACATACATATTATAGACGTGTCATCAACATGAAGTTTTTCTTATACATGCTTGCATACATGTACATATATAAACTTCATCATTCTGCATAAAGGCATGTTTCAAAGCTAGTGACCCATACATAAATACGCCTGATCAGACTAAACCACAGTACTGGGCTGACAGAGAAGATCCACTGCCACATAGATGAGATCCCCATTCATGCTTTAACGGGTGTATTGGTCACTGGTCATTCTTTACTGCTTTCCAATCCTGATCTAAACCCGTTCATGCTTTAACGAGGTGGATTGGTCCCTGGTCATGCTTTACCGCTTCCCAATCCCATACATAATTTGGTCACGTGAAATTTAGCGTACCTCAAAAACTGGAAATATTTTCTTTTGCACGTCGAACATACTTACTTGGCGTTGAGGGATTCGTTGGGTCTCGCTTGGGGCCACTGCTGCACATACTACCATGATTCATGCACTTAATATTTCATAGCGTAGACGTATTCGTTGTGATCACCACCCGAATGGCAATTTTTTATGACAATTTAAAATCACTCGGGACTTGACCTCGTTTAATCAATATACTAAACTATGACATCGACCCCCAGAAAAAATCTTAACATGATGTGTGAACATTTCCAAAAACATAAGAGACATGAGCCTAAATAATGATTTAAAAAGTCACGTTCAAGTGCCTAGGCCCTGGGCATGGAAGTGCTGCGGCGCTGACTAGCGCCTAGGCGCCAGTCACTAGCGCCGCGGCGCTGGCAATGCCGCAACCTTAGCGCTGCAGCGCCACAAGGGCGGCGCCAGGCTTGCGAGAGTTGGGCGCTGCGGCGCTCCCCATTGAGCGCTGTAGCGCTAACCCTGCGCAAACTCGAACCCAAATGCACAAATTTGATGCAACCTCTAACCCATGCCTTATCGACTTGAACCAACACCTCGAGAATCATCCTAGGATGCTATGGTAGTAATTCAAACTCACACAAATACCCCAAAACACAATGCAAGCCATACAACGCACTCAAATTGTGAACACGAAAATTCGACAATAAAATGTTTCCTAATACTTCTAATGCAACCAAGTGCCTATCTACACGAGACTAAGCACCAAAATTTATCCCAATCTCATACTCACAATACTTAAACGCAGCAGCGATTCACCAACAGTTCCCAACAAAGCCTGCAACAAATAAACTTCAAGAATTCGTCAAGAACACATTTTCAGAGAAATACAGTTTGACCAGTCCCACGAAAACAATCATAACTCGCTCATTTATTTTCCAAATATTTCGAATTTACTGTCTAATCAAAGGTAGCGAAAGATTCTACGTTTGATTTGTTCAAAGTTTTTCCAGAAAACAAACCGAATTTTCTCAGAAATCGAAATGAGAGCAGACACTTTCTCTAATATAAAATAGTTGATCCAAAAACCATTTCAAACGTTTTTGCTCAAACGTTTCGCAACATACATGGATTTTACGCATAAAAACATCATAACACATAATATGACTATATCAACGCAGGAAAAACAGAATATACATGCCTTTTGATGATAAAATTTACCGAACCGACGATACTGAAGTGGAGAAAGATGCGAGGTTGATCCGAGATGAACGTGGCACGATTTTCTTATGACAAAAATCAACGAAACTTTCGGGAAAGATCAGAGGGAGGGCGGATGCTCAATGGTAGAAGAAACCTAGGTTTTCTTTCAAGAATAAATTTCTGAAATTGGTGGAATGAAAGTGTGTGTGTGACTTACCTGTAATGGTGTGTGTAAACGTGTGTGTGTGCGTGTGTTTAGGTGATAATTAGGGAGTAAAATTTGTTTAATTAATAATTAACAAGCTATTTAAAATACTAACTCAATTAACAAGGTAATCAAAATGGTAAACTACTACACACTCTAATAAAATCATCTAATTTAAATAAAATTCACGACTGCTAAACTTTAAAAGCTTTAAAATTCTAAAATCACTTAAATAAATAATTTATGCTTTTAGAATACTAAAAATTATAAATTACTTAAAATGTCCCAATCTAAACTTAAAAATAATTTACCACATTTTAAAATTGCCAAAATCGTCGTCGGTCTCTTCTCCCCGATCCCGCATCGAATAATCGCCCGAAACATGAAATTCGAGAAAACTTTTAACGTGCATCACATAAACATAATAATTTAAAATAATGCAAATTAAATAGTTCATGCATCGCTATAAATCATTTTATAATTAAATAAATGATTTAACAATTAAATAAATACATGAGTTATACGTGCACTAATTTTGGGCTCTACACTAAGCTGGTATAACTTGAAGTGTTACCTCGACTGAGCTAATTGCTTCTTTGTAAGCTTATGTGTGACCAGATCGGTTAGGGGGTAAATATCGTTGAGCTACAATAGCTCGGTTCTTGAAATATTGAACACCGATGAATTAAATCGAGTTTGGTGTTCAAACCAATTGAAAGATACTTGAAATAATCCTTCGTGGAAATTGATTAAATATTTTGTAAAGCATTTAAAATATATGCAAGTTGAATGAAAAATATATTTTAGTTGAAGCATTTTATCAAAGACTTTGTATACAATATTTTGGTATTTGAAGAACACATAAAATGCTTCAACAACAATGCATCTTTAAAAGTAATGAAAATGATAAATAAATGCAATAAATAAATAGACACGAATTTGTTTATGGATGTTCGGAGACTTCAAATGCTCCTACGTCACCCCTTCTTACCCTTGGAAACGATCTACTAGAAGTCTTTGATTTATATAACACCTTGTACAAACCCATTTCAACTTAGGACTTATCTCTTCCTTAATTGCAACTCCTAGCACTGAAGATTATAGGTAGCACCTCACAATCAGCATATATTTTAATATCTCATATGCAAAAACTACATCCACAAGTTTATTGTCTTTGTGCCAGACTCAATCAACTAATCTTTGAAGTTCAACTCTCTTGTATATCTGTGAGTGATTGTGTGTGATAAATTTATCAATTACAGTGTACATCTCAAATATATCCTCAAACAAGAACTTGTGCTCTCAACAATGTAATTTATTCATGATAACTGTCAATGCTTTGAATCCTCTTCAAAAGCTTTTGTTTGATCTTCAAGATATTGTATTTATAGGCTTCAAAGATGATATATACGTTAGATACAAGAATATAACCGTTTGGAAAGTTTCTGTACAATTTTTGAAAATGCAACGGTCAAATTCGCCTTGCTGGACATTTTCCCAAGTGGTCAACTCTGGTCAACTGGTTCAGTTCAACTGGTCTGGTTCAGTTCAGCTGCTTCGGTACAGTTTCAGCTGGTCTGGTTCAGTTCATCTAGTTTAGTTCAGTTCAGCTGGTTCAATTCAACTGGTCTGGTTCAGTACAACTGGTTTGGTTCAGTTTCAGCTGGTCTGGTTCAGTTCAACTGGTTTGGTTCAGTTCAGCTGGTTCCATTCAGTTTTAGCTGGTCTGGTTCAGTTCAGTTCAGTTGGTCAGCAGCTGGTTCAATTTACTTCAGTTGGTCAGTTGAAATCAGCCTAGCTGATTTCAGTTTGTACAGAACCAGTAGATTCATTGTCATTTATCATCATCTTAGGTTTCAATTCAGACTTTGACTTCTGACAATGTTTTTTTTTAGATCATCATCTTATCTTTCCAATGCATACTGAATCGCTTCATTCCAATGAAATGAGCTGAGACTTATGACCAAATTACCGTAACTGCTCATATCCAACTGATTGCTATTTTCGTGCAATCAGTTTGGTAATTCAGCGATCAGTTAGAACTCGATAACATCCGCTTTTGCCCAACTTGCGTGAAATACGACTTGTTCCAAATTGGGTTTTCCGATCAGAACAGTTGGAGGATTATCATTTGAATAATCCGGTTGAGAGATATCGTCAAAATACCAGATTGCCAAAATTTTAGTTTGTGCAGAATTCAGTTTCAGTTTGCTTCTTGTTTTAATAATTTCACACTTGAGTAAATATGTTAGAAACATAATAACAAGTTTCGTTAACATCAAAATCAAGATTGCGAACATTAGATATAACAACAATATGCAATAAGTGTGCCCTTTCTTTTCTCTCTTGTTTTTCCCACTCTATCTTTATTGATGGTTTTGGTCTTTATTTATAGCAGTAATGCGACCATACATCAAGACTCATCACATGTGATCGTTGCAGCTTAAACGTGTTCCTTAAAATTTGTGTCTTGACTTTCCGACAGTCATTCCGGAACATTTTTGTCTTTAAACTTTCCTGCAACGTCCATTAATGTATTTATTAATAGTATAGTTTCTTTTCCTTAATGCGCGCAGATGAATTCCACCTTTGATAGCTTGTCGTGTTCTACAAACGGATTGATTCCAAACTGATGCTCTGACTTGTTAGTTGAACTGCTCTTCAGTTGGGCTGGTGAAATCAATTGATTCGTTAGTTGAACTGATTTCACTCTTTTAGTTGAACTAGTCAGCTGGGATCTTCATCAGTTGAAATCTTCATCAGCTGGACGAGCTTCTAAATGTCTTCTGCTGAACCACCTATCAGCTAGACAATCAGTTGAACTGGTCTAAGATATATCAGTTGAACTGATTCAATTTCACGCAATTAGTTGGCTTTTCAATTTACATCTTTGATAGAAAGCCTGATCAGTTTCATCTTCCTGCGCACTTAGGTAAATCATTAGTAATAAAATAACAAGTTTTTTCAACATCAAAATCAAGATTGCGAACATGAAATGTTCCAACAATCTCCCCCATTTTGATGATCACAAAACTTGAAAAATTAAAGCGATTTAAAAAAATTTGACTGATTCTCCCCTTTTGTGACAATAAAAAACATTTAAAAAGATTAAAAGAAAAATTTTCAGTTCGAAGGATAAGAAAGATCCCCCTCAATAACTTAATTTAAAAACGATTTTAAAACGAATTTAAAACATTTTTCATTTCGAGATAAAGAAAGCCCCTCCTCACTAACTGAATTAAAAACTCATCTATAAAAAATAATTATCTACACCAAAATTTAGTTGCTTTAATCATTCAAGCAGTTTAGACAAGAAATCTGGAGGTATCAATTCATCACATAGAAACATAATTGCATAAACATGATGCTTATTTAATCAAATAGATCTCCCTTTTATTGTACATTTAAGTACACCTTCAGTTAAAAGGGAAAATTGCTACTACAATAGCATATTTTAAACAACGTAAAATATCAATCAGTTTATGAATGACAGAACTGAATGTACCAACAACTAGTTGCCTTGAAATCTTGAAGTGCTGCAACGATCTTGAGTCTCTTTTCCAGACAAACAGCTAGCTGCCTTGGACAAGATCTTTGTGTTGCCAAACTGGTCGGGCTGACTCAAACTGGACTCAGCTGATGTTTAACCGCAATGATCATCCACTTGATCTGATATGTCAGTTAAGCGGTGGTGTACTGTTGATGATTAAGCTCCACTTTAATCATCCAACATCTCAACATAGCTGGGCTTTGTCTGTTGATCAGCTTCAACTAGTAGGCTGGCAGCTGAAACCTTGTCTTCCGATCAGTTTTTTTGAATAGCCAACATGTAAGACTCATACCCTTGCAGGCTGATTAAAGCCTCAAAACTCGGAGTTTAGAGAAGTGGCTATAATGTTAGTCGCAGAGCCAATCCACTATACCCTTTGCAATGAGCGTAAGATAAACATTTTCAAATAGTTTTGAAAATAATATAAAGTAATTTTAAATAGCATTTAAAACTATTTTAAAGTAAAATAATATTAGTCAGATTTCAAATGTCTTTCTTAGAATATCTAGCTCTGATACCAGTTGAAGGATCGGTTCGGGCACATGTGAGGGTACTTCAAACACAATATACTCAATGAGCTGCAATAGCTCGTGTTCTAAAAATGTATACACCGATGAATTAGATTGGGTTTGGCTTCAAACCAAGCGGAAAGAACTCAAAGTAATCCTTCAGAAAGAAAGACTGAAAGATTTTAAAAACTAATGACTTTTGTAAAATGATCGACTGAAATACAGGGAATCATTTCTGGCTTCTTTCAATTCAGTTATGGACAAAATGGAACTGATCAAGTCAATTTAAAAGCAGTTAATACACAAGATATGTTTATGGATGTTCGGAGACTACAACTGCTCCTACGTGACCCCTTCTACCACCTCAGGTAGGATTCACTAGAAGACTTTGATTTATACAACAGCTTGTACAAACTCACCCAACCTAAGACTTACCCACTACCTAACTGAACTCCTAGTCTAGACTGAAGGCATCACCTTCCAGCCAACACTTGTTTAACGTCTGTGTGTCAAAGACTACATACACAAGTTTTACGTCTTTGTTCAAGACGGTATTTGAGTGGTGGTGGGGTGTGTGTGTGTGAGAACCGAATCTCTGAAAACAACCTGAAAAGTGTTCTCACACACTGAGGGAAATAGGCTTCTACACTATATTGATATAACTTGAAGTGTTCCCTCGACTAGGATGATTGCTTCTTTGTAAGCTGATATGCAATAAGCGTGCCTTTTCTTTTCTCTCTTTTTTTTCCACCTCTATCTTTGTTATGGTCTTCGTCTGTATTTGTAGCAGTAATGCGACCTTACATCAAGACTCATCACATGTGATCGTTGCAGCTTGAATGCGTTCCTTGAAATTCGTGTATTGACTTTTCCGACAGTCATTCGGGAACATTTCGTCTTTAAGCTTTGCCGCAACGTCCATTATTTTACTTATTGATAGTACAGTTGCTTTTCCTTAGTGCGTGCAGCTGGATTACACCTTTGATAATTTTGTCGTGTTCTGCAAACTAATTGATTCCAAACTGATGCTCTGACTAGTAAGTAGAACTGGTCTTCAGTTGGACTGATGAAATCAGTTGACTCGTTAGTTGAACTGATTTCACACTTTCAGTTGAACTAGTCGGCTGGGCTCTTCATCAGTTGAACTCTTCATCATCTGGCCGAGCTTCTGAAGGTCTTCTGCTGAACCACCTATCAGCTGGACAATCAGTGGAACTGGTTTACGATATATCAGTTGAACTAATTCAGTTTCGCGCAATCAATTGGCTTTTCAGTTTACATCTTTGATAGCAAGTCTGACCATTTTAAGCTTCATGCGCACTTAGATAAATAACTAGTAACAAAAAAACAAGTTTTGTTAACATCAAAATCAAAATTGCGAACATGAAATGTTCGAACAACGAATCTTCATGGATCTCATGAATTTTATATTTAAGTCGTATCTGGATCAGTTTATCATATTTTTATAGATGATATTCTGATTTACTCAAGGATTAGAGAAGAGCACAGTCGGCACATAAGAAAGGATCTCCGTTATTTCAAGATAGAAATTTATACGCTAAGTTCAGCAAGTGCGAGTTCTTAGGCCACGTTATTTCTAGAGATGGGGTTGAGATCAATCCCAGTAATGTCAAGGCAGTAAGAGAGTGGCCAGTACCTAAGAGTGTGACCGAGATCCGTAGTTTCTTGGGTATAGTTGGCTACTACCGGAAGTTCATTCAAGGTTTCTTTTCTATCGCAGTACCCTGACCACCTTGACGAATAAAAATGTGAATTTTATTTGGGGTTCAAACTCCCAGAAGAGCTTCGAAAAGCTGAAGCAATCTTTGACTTCAGCGCCAGTTCTATCGATACCATCAGGGCAAGGAGAGTATATTCTCTATACAGACGCTTTGAAGCTTGGTTTGGGTATAGTCCTGATGCAGAATGATTGATTTATAGCATATGTGTCTAGGCAGTTGAAGGTTCTAGAGAAGATTTACCCGACTCATGATCTCGAGCTTGCAGTAGTAGTATTTGTTCTGAAGGTCTGGAGAGATTACTTATATGGAGAGAAGTGTAAGATTTTCACTGATCATAAAAGCTTGAAGTATTTCTTCATCCAGAAAGAGTTGAATATGAGGCAGAAAAGATGGTTAGAGCTAGTGAAGGATTACGACTGCGATATTAGCTACCATCCAGGAAAGGCAAATGTGATCATAGAAGATTTGAGTATAAATACAGACGTTATCGCTCAATTGACAGTTCAGAGACCATTTCAGGCAGAGATACAATTATTCGAGCTTGCACTGTATGCTACGAGCAAGGCTCCTAATCTTTTTATTATGACAATTTTGTCGACCCTGAGGGATACAATCCGCAAATACCTGTCTTTTGATGAGCAATGACATCAATGGAGACTGAGAGATGAATATAAGGTTCGGAAGTTGTATTCGGAGGATGATTGCATAGTTCAATATTGAGATCGAATTTAGGTTCCTAGCGGTGATTCTCTGAGAGAATTTGTTATGTAGGAAGCCCATAATACTCCGTGCTCCATTCATCCTGGAAGTGCCAAGATGTATAAAGATTTGCAGACATTTTTTTTTGGCCAGGCATGAAACGAGGCATCTTTTGTTTTGTGTCCGAGTGTTTGATATTCCAGAAAGTTAAGGTAGAATACCAGAGGCCAGCCGGGAAGCTTAAGCCACTTCCTATTCCTGAGTGGAAATGAGAAAATATCACGATGGATTTTGTAGCAGGATTGCCAAGGACTATCAGGAGATTCAGTGCCATTTGAGTGATAGTTGATCGTCTTACAAATTATGTGCATGTAATGCCCGAGATTTTAGTTTGACACTTTTGAATTGTTATATATTATGAATAATGCGATGGAAGAACAGACGTGGAGAAGCGATATTGCAAATTGAGTTTATTGACAAAGAGAGAGACCGCACCCACGCCAATAAGTAGACCGCACCCGCGGTGTAAGGGCAGAAAGTTGGATTTTTGATTGCAATAGCCACCGCACCCGCGCTTAAGCTTCTACCGGACCTGTGCTTGCAGGGCAAGTAGGGTACATTTTTTGGGACAGAACGTGCACCGCTCCCGCGGTCCAAGCTTCTGGAAAATTTGATGTTTATCAGTACACTGAGCGCACCCGCGGTGCAAAAGTGAGCGAACCCGCGGTGTGACGTGCAGCATGAAAAATAAGCCACGTTTCCTGGTGTTTCATGCAGTATATATATGATGTATTCTTTCAAAATTCAGGGAGAAAAGAGCCGAGACTCTCTAGGGAAAAAGCTTTCTTGTTTTTGTAGGTTAAATTGTGAATTGTGAGAAATCCGTTCGTCCGATTTTGAATCCGACTTCAGTTCTGAGTTCCTCTCGACACGAGCTACACAAGGACGTAAGTTTTATTACGTTTTGATATGATTTAAAAATATGATGTTGATGGAATTGAATATGATTCATATATGTTTTTCTCGAGACAGTAGACATCGTATAATCGAAACTGGATTAAAGAACAGATTGTTTATGCAATTGTTATGAATTTTCAGAGTTGATTCGATTATGGTTATACCGAATTGATATCAAAATTATGTTGTTATCGATTATGAGGTGTTGGAATTCATATCTGATTTATAATGTATCGCTGGGTATATTGACATTATTCAGATTTGGATCAGATGAGTTATTGGTTCGCATATACTGATATTGTATTGCCGGTATTGCGAGACTGTACAGAATTGAGATTATGATTCGTATTGATAGCAATTATGAGTTGTATTATTATATCTGTGATTTTGAGATTGACGGGGCTATCAAGACCGTATTGTTATGACGTCGAAACATCAGTAGATTGATTTTGATCAGATTCAGTAGTGATTGGGATTGCATTGTATGTCGTTGACATTGATCAGATTATGCATTGATTTGAGTATTGATCAGTACAAGTTTTGAATTGAGTGATACATTGACACCGTCTATTCGATATTGTCATTTCAGATTAGATATGGACAGATTTGACTTCGAGACTTCGACTCCGTTAGATCAGGAATGACAAAGGTATAAGTCAATGTGGTACTGGGAGATCGACTCAAGTAGGATATACTTGAGTTTCCCTAAATCACATACTTTTATTATTATGTTCATTGCTTTGACTTGATATGCTTGTTCTATGGATGTATAGAAAGCAGGTATTAGTTGAGTGATCCTGTGACAGAAGTGCCTGATAGTGGTGGGATCGCCACGAGCACATTGCACGATGTCACAAGATAGTGTATTGGCGATAGTGCCACAGTCTGTGACTGATAGGTCAAGACACCGGATGTTTGGTTATATCGACGTGGATAGAATCAGAGTTTCTTCTATTACTGTTGGTCGATATAGGAATACCAACGTCTGGAAACTGGGATCCCTAGACTAGGAATGAGTCTAGTCTTAGATGTGGAGTCACGAGTCTAGTTGACAGTTTATATGGATTATGTTCTTAGGAACTGATATAGTATTACTAGTTCGTGTTCCCGATTTTGGTACATGTTCAGAGTATGATTTTTAGTTTTATATTAATTCATGTTCTGATTGCGATACATGTTATGAATAAATGTTTCATGCTTTTATATCTATTATATGAAATGCATGTTTCGTTGATTTATACTGGGAATATAATTCTCACCGGATTTATCCGGCTGTTGTCTTGTTTGTATGTGTGCATGACAACAGGTGGGACAGGTTCAGGGTCCAGGAGATGAAGAGAGATTGTGATTAGAGTGGAGACTACGGACTTTGATTAGAAATATGATTTGGACACTTGATGTTTAGTTGTTAAACCTTAGTTTGAATAAATGTATGTTGTACAAGACTCGTACTTTAATTTATACTGATATTTATAATGGCTAAATTCCATTACGTTCCGCATGTAATAGTGTATGTTAAAAAAAAATTTAAACCCTGTTTATTATAATTGATTAATTAGTTTCAAAGATGATTAAGAATCGAATTAGCGTCCGGGTCCCCACAACAGGTGGTATCAGAGCAGTAGGTCCAGAACTGTAGGTTTTTTAGACTGAGATAGAGGCTAGTGAGCGGGGTAGATTGAGTTTTTTTTTCCTTGCATGTGATTGCTAGCATGTGATTTATTATAATGTTGAATTACATTGTGTGTTCTAGCATGATATTATGTTTTACTGCTTTTAAATACTTGTTACCTGAATATCTGAGATGATTTGGTAATATGTATTATTTGAAACTGGATCAGAACCAATTCTTGATCAGAGGTAAGCTGATCAGGAAGGGACTGAGACGGATTTGTCTCATGTGATTGATAATTCTGGTGATTATCAGATATACCTTCTCGAAGAATTCCAGAACGAGGTAGTACTTCGACTGATCAGATGGATGTGTCAGAAACTCTGATGGAAACACAGTTAATGAGGTTTCAGTCATTTCAACCCCCGATTCTGAAAGGTACTGAGACGCCAGTCGACTGTGAGAATTGGCTAGAAGACATAGAAATGATGTGTGAATTTCTTGGGTTCACAGATGATTGTAGAGTTAAACTAATCGGGCACCTGTTACGGGAAGTCGCAAGGAGTTGGTGGCTGGTAACCAAAGAAGCCTTAGAACAGCGTAGTTCAGTGATTACGTGGAAAATTTTTTAAGTCGAATTATATCAAAGATTCTTCCCCGTATCATACAGACAGGATAAAAGTACAGAGTTTATAAATCTACGACAGGGTCCGTTGAATATTGATGAGTATTTAACCCAATTCTTCACCTTGCTACGTTTTGCCCCTCACGTGGCTAGAAATGATGCAGTTGTGTTTGATCAGTTCATCCAGGGATTGAATCCGGAGATACGTACATTGGTAAATGTGAAACAACTGAATAATTTTACTGATACTTTGAACAGAGCCAGAAGAGCAGAAACAGTTCTGATGAGACAAAAGGAAGCTTCTTATGTTCTTTCAACACCGAGACCACAGCAACTACCTCCCAGAATCGAGACTGGTAGCAGCAGTAGTGAAAAGAAAGAACAATTGAAAGCTCGAAAGCAGCAGTTCAAGAAGTTAGGGAGCGGTTCATCTAGCTCCAGTGGTTCTAGCCCGAGTTATACCGGAGTGTATTGTAGAGCCTGTGGAGGAAGACATCCCACGGAGCAATGCCAGGGAGTGACTGGTAGATGCAATGTCTGTAAACAACAGGGAAATTTTGCTAGAGTTTGTCCACAGAAAGGTTCCTGAAGCTTCCAGGGAGCAGAGGCATCTGGTTATGGTGACCGAGAAACAGAACCAGGATGCACTTGATGATATAGTGATAGGTAACTGTTCTCTTCCGATTAGTTTGCATATGTATTGATAGATACTAATGCATGCCCTACGATTATTTTTGAATGAATTGTATTGATAGATGCTTGATCTGTTGGGTCTGTATATATTGTAGTATTGATTTCTTTATCTTTTGGGGGAAAGATTGATATCAGTGAATTCTGTAAATATCGTATACTGCAGTGACATGAGAATGAGATGGAGTTATACTATGTTGTACTTGTGTTGCTTGATTTTGACTGCATTATGGATGTTGATGTGTTGACAAGTACAGAACTAAGGTAAATTCTTTCCAGGAGATGGTAAGATTCAGACCTGAAATAGCCGAAGAATGAATAATATACGGTAAGGATTTTCGATTTAAAATTCCTTTGATATCTGTATTGATTATGATTCGATGATTATCGAAAGGAATGGAGTAATTCCTTATGTATTCAGTGGATTACTGAAACTGAGCGTATCATGAACTGATTTGCCAGTAGCAGGAGAATTGCTAAAGTCTTCCTAGATGAGATTCTGGGTTTGCCTTATATTAGGGAAAGTGATTTCAGCCTTGATCTGATATCAGGTACTGTTCCTATTGTTAGAATTCCACACAGAATGATGTTGATTATATTGGAAGAATTGAAATATCAGTTACAAGATTTACTGCCTGAGAGTTAGAATTACTTCTGATTGAGTGTTTAACTTTGAGATACTTCAGTTCTGATAATGGGTTGATGAATCATGTGTTCAGAGCTGTTATGATGATGTTATGCCGTTTATTTATGATATTTTGATATATTCGTGGCATATGACTGACTGAATTGAATACCTTGTATTGAATGATCTGAGAACTGAAATTGTTGTATACAGAAATTGTTCAGATATGAGTTTTTACTGAAACAGATTGTATTTGTGGTATGTAATATCCGATTATAGTATACTGATTGATCTTGACACAGTTGAGGCCGTGATCAGTGATTGAGAACGACACTGATGGCAGAAAAGTCAGAAATTCATATTTGTCTACGGTTAGCAAATTATGATATATGACTGTTGTTGTGAAATTTCTTGAGAATTGTTATTGTTCTAAAACAGTATTGAAGACAGATTATACTGTTTGGGGGACATTACATTCGAAGATGATATAGCAGTTAATTTAAACAACATCGAAGATATGATCGAGTAGCCAAATTGACAGTATTATCAGAAATTACCGTTTATGAGGATCAGAGCAGAGCATCGATCAGAGTAACAGATATGTGACAAAATCGTCTCTTTGTACCGAATATTTCAGATTGATATTACAGAATTCGATATCGATAGTCAGAACAGGGTGTCGATCAGAATATCAGGTAAGTAATATTGTCTTGTATGATAATAACTGATTTAGTTGTGCCAGATATATTTCAAATCTGAAATGACAGATATACTCAGAAGCATACAGTAGTTGATTCAGTATTCTTTCCGGTAGCAGAAAGGGGAAAACAAGAGATTGGTTATATCGATTATCGATTTTTGAATAGAAATGAGAGTACATTTCTATAGATTTCGTAATGAAACCACCGAAATCTTTTCAAGATTGTGATGCGATGTGATTGTTGTTAATAGATTGCTTGAATTTGCATATATTATTTGTACATGAAGACTTACGGATATGACCAGGTGATGGAGATTTATGTCAGAAAGAGGATAGATGGTACTGAACGCCAAGGTTGATTATATCAGACTGTAATTTTCGTTTGATTTTGTACTTTTGGCAGAGTATACAATGAACTCTTTCACTTACCGTCTATAGATCGACAGATAGTTGGAGCAACTATCTTGATACTGAAGGATATCCAGGAACTATAGGGCTGGATTTTAGCACTATTTGATACGATATGTTGTCATTTTGTGAATGATTGTACGACAATAGCTATCAGATGAATAATGAGATAGCTTCTCTCGAGGCATTGTACCATACGGATTCCAACTTTCCTTTGTATAAGGATAATACCTTACAGATACCTAAGATAGAATCGGATACGGTCAAAGATATGGCAAAGAAAATGTAACTGATTTAGGAGAATGTGAAAACAGCTCAGTAAACAGACTGAATATGCCAACGTCGGACGGTGACTGTTGGTATTTGCGACTGAAAATAGAATATATCCTTGACTAGGTTAAACAGATTTGATAACAGCTAATGGTGTTGATTTATTATGAGCTGTGGATTAGTATATACGGATGTTGTATAGCCAGATTGCAAGATTGATTCGAACAGGGTTATTCCGAAGGATATTATGATATTATACTTCTTGAATTATTATTCCAGTTTGGAATCAGAGATCCGTAAAAGACAAATATTTCAAAATGAAGATTATTCTGTTGTTGAAAACACAGTAAGATTGTCAGAATATCAAAGAGACTATCTAAAAGACAGAATCCGCTATGAGATTGAGATTTCAGAAGTGATTCATTGAGATGAGTTTTCTGATTAAACTCTGTTATACATTTATTCTGATGTATCTGATTGGATTGCCAGTGAGTTCGAGGACGAACTCATACCTAAAAGGGGGAGAAATGTAATGCCCGAGATTTTAGTTTGATACTTTTGAATTGTTATATATTATGAATAAGGCGATGGAAGAACAGACGTGGAGAAGCGACGTTGCAAATTGAGTTTATTGACAAAGAGAGAGACCGTACCCGCGCCACAAAGTAGACCGCACCCGCAGTGTTAGGGCAGAAAGTTGGATTTTGATTGCAATAGCCACCGCACCCGCGCTTGCAGGGCAGTAGGGTATGTTTTTGCGGCAGAACGTGCACCGCACCCGCGGTACCAAAGGGAGCGCACCCGCGGTCCAAGCTTCTGGAAAATTTGATGTTTATCAGTACACTGAGCGCTCCCGCGGTGCAAAAGTGAGCGCACTCGCGGATTGACGTGCAGCATGAAAAATAAGCCACGTTTCCTGGTGTTGCATGCAGTATATATATGATGTCTTCTTTCAAAATTCAGGGAGAAAAGAGCCAAGACTCTCTAGGGAAAAATCTTTCTTGTTTTTGTAGGTTAAATTGTGAATTGTGAGAAATCCGTCCGTCCTATTTTGAATCCGACTTCAGTTATGAATTCCTCTCGACACGAGCTACACAAGGACGTAAGTTTTATTACGTTTTGATATGATTTAAAAATATGATGTTGATGGAATTGAATATGATTCATATATGTTGTTCTCGAGACAATAGACATCGTATAATCAAAACCGGATTAAAGAACAGACTGTTTATGCAATTGTTATGAATTTTCAGAGTCGATTCGATTATGGTTATACCGAATTGATATCAAAATTATGTTGTTATCGATTATGAGGTGTTGGAATTTATATCTGATTTATACTGTATCGCTGGGTATATTGATATTATTAAGATTTGGATCAGATGAGTTGTTGATTCGAATATACTGATATTGTAATGCTGGTATTGCGAGACTGTACAGAATTGAGATTATGATTCGTATTGATAGCGATTATGAGTTGTATTATTATATCTGTGATGTTGAGATTGATGGGGCTATCAAGACCGTATTGTTATGACGTCGAAACATCAGTATATTGATTTTGATCAAATTCAGTAGTGATTGAGATTGCATTGCATGTCGTTGACATTGATCAGATTATGGATTGATTTGAGTATTGATCAGTACAGGTTTTGAATTGAGTGATACATTGACATCGTCTATTCGATATTGTCATTTCAGATTAGATATGGACAGATTTGACTTCGAGACTTCGACTTCGTCATATCGGGAAGACATAGGTATAAGTCAATGTGGTACTGGGAGATCGACTCAAGTAGGATAAACTTGAGTTTCCCTAAATCACATACTTTTTATTATTATGTTCATTGCTTTGACTTGATATGCTTGTTCTATGGATGTATATAAAGCAGGTATTAGTCGAGTGATCTTGTGACAGAAGTGCCTGATAATGGTGGGATCGCCACGAGCACATTGCACGATGTCACAAGATAGTGTATTGGCGATAGTGCCACAGTCTATGACGGATAGGTCAAGACACCGTATGTTTGGTTATATCGACGTGGATAGCATCGGAGATTCTTCTATTAATGTTGGTCGATATAGGAATACCAACGTCTGGAAACCGGGATCCCTAGACTAGGAATGAGTCTAGTCTTAGATCTGGAGTCACGAGTCTGGTTGACAGTTTATATGGATTATGTTTTTAGGAACTGATATAGTATTACTAGTTCGTGTTCTCGATTTTGATACATGTTCAGAGTATGATTTATAGTTTGATATTAATTCATGTTCTGATTGCGATACATGTTATGAATATATGGTTCATGCTTTTATATCTGTTATATGAAATGCATGTTTCGTTGATTTATACTGGGAATATAATTCTCATTGGAGTTATCCGGCTGTTGTCTTGTTTGTATGTGTGCATGACAACAGGTGGGACAGCTTCAGGGTCCAGGAGATGAAGAGAGATCGTGATTAGAATGGAGACTACGGAATTTGATTAGAAATAGGGTTTGGACACTTGATGTTTAATTGTTAAACATTAGTTTGAATAAATGTATGTTGTACAGGACTCGTACTTTAATTTATACTGATATGTATAATAGCTAAATGCCATTACGTTCTGCATGTAATAGTGTATGTTAAAAAAAAAAATTAGACCTTGTTTATTATAATTGATTAATTAGTCCCAAAGATGATTAAGAATCGAATTAGCGTCCGGGTCCCCACAGTGCACTTTGTACCTATTAAGACGAAATTCACCATGACTCAGTGATGGAACGATTCGGGCACCTACGAGGGTGCTTTAAACACAATATTCTCAATGATCTTCAATAGCTCATGTTCTAAGAATGTATACACCGATTAATTAGAACTAGTTTGGTTTCAAAACAAGCGGAAAACACTCGAAATAATCATTGTTAAGAAAAACTGAAAGATTTTGAAATCTAATGAATTGTGTAAACTGATCGACTGAAATACGGGAAATCAGTTCTGGCTTCTACCAGTTCAGCTATGGATAGAACTAAACTAATATCAGGCTGAACTAATCAAGTCAGTTTAAAACACACTTAAGTAATTAATACACAAGATATTTTTATGAATATTCGGAGACTTCAACTGCTCCTACATCATACCTTCTACCACCTGGGATAGGATTCAGTAGAAGACTTTGATTTATACAACACCTTGTACAAACCCACCCACCTTAGGACTTACTCATTTCCTGACTGAACTCCTAGTCTAGACAGAAGGCATCGCCTTCCAGCTAACACTTGTTTAATGTCTGTGTGTCAAAGGCTACATACACAAATTTTACGTCTTTGTGCAAGACGGTATTTGAGTGCTGTGGTGTGTGTGAGAGAGAACTTATCTCTGAAAACAACCCGAAAGGTGTTCTCATACATTGAGGGAAATAAGCTTCTACACTAAGCTGATATAACTTGGAGTATTGTTCCCTCGACTGGGCTGATTGCTTCTTTTTAAGCTGATATGCATTAAGTTTGCCCTTTCTTTTCTATCTTATTTTTCCACCTCTTGTTCATATATGTGTTTGCACTGATCTTCATCTTCTATTTATAGACGCTAAGCTTGATCGTACAGTGAGACTCAATTATTTTATCTATTTCATTTTGAATCTGTTCCTCGAAATGTGTATGTACTTTCCGATAGCCATTCTGGAACGTTTAGCCTTTAAACATTGATGCAACGTCTATTACTATCCTTTGACTAGACAATTGATTTTGTACCCTTGTGCACAGCTGGATTCCATAGAATAAGTTTGTCGTTTTCTGCAACTTATTGATTCTAACTGATGCTATGAACTGGTCATTAGAGCTGCTCTTCAGTTGGGCTGGTGAAATCAGTTGACTCGTCAGTTGAACTGATTTCACTCTTTCAGTTGAACTGGTCAGCTGGGCTTTCATCAGTTGAAATCTTCATCAGCTAGCCGGTCTTCTGATGGTCTTCTGCTGAACCACCTATCAGCTGGACAATCAGTTGAACTGATTTACGATTCATCAGTTGAACTGGTTCAGTTCGATTAATAGTTGATACTTCCAGTTTGCATTCTTCTATAACTTTAGTTTTGGCTCGATAACTGATCAGTTCGAGTCCTGATCTGTTTCAGTTTTTGCGCACTTAGGTAGAATCATTAGAAACACAATAACAAGTTTTGTTAACATCAAATTCACGATTGCGAACTTGAAATGTTCTAACAATCTTCCCCTTTTTGATGATCACAAAACTTGAATAATTAAAGCGATTTTAAAATTTAAAATTTAAAATTTAACTGATTCTCTCCCTTTGTGAGAATCAAAAACATTTGAAATGATTAAAAGAAAAATATTCAGTTCGAGGGATAAGAAAGCTCCCCCTCAATAACTGAATTTAAAAGCGAGTTTAAAACGAATTTAAAACATTTTTCAGTTTGAGAGAAAGAAAGCTCCCCCTCATTAACTGAATTAAAAACTCCTCTTTAAAAAATAATTATCTACGCCAAAAATTAGTAGCTTTACTCATTCAAGCAGTTTAGACAAGAAATCTGGAGGTATCAGTTCAATCACATAGAAACATAATTGCATAAACATGATGTTTATTTAATAAAATAGATCTCCCTTTTATTATACATTTAAGTACACTATCAGTTATAAAGGAAAATTGCTACTACAATAGCATATTTTAAACAACATCAAATATCAATCAGTTTATGCATGACAGAACTTAATATATCAACAGCTAATTGCCTTGAACTCTTGAAGTGCTACAACGATCCTGAGTCTCTTTGCCACAAAAATAGCTAGCTGCCTTGGACATGATCTCTGTGTTGCAAACTGGTCGGACTGACTCAAACTGGACTCAGCTGATGTTGAACCACATCGATCATCTACTTGATCTGATAAAGCAGTTAAGCGGCGGTATGCTGCTGATGATTAAGGTCCACTTTAATCATCCAACATCTCAACATAGCTAGGCTTTGTCTGTTGATCAGCTTCAACTGTTAGGCTGGCAGCTGAAACCTTGTCTTCCGATCAGTTTTGCTGAATAGCAAACAGGTTGGACTCATACTCCTGGAGACTGATTAAACCCCAAAGCTCAGAGTCGAGTGAATTGGCCACAATGTTAGTTGCATAACCAATACTCTCTACTCTTTGCAATGAGTGTTAGATAAACATTTTCAAATAGTTTTGAAAATAATATAAAGTATTTATAAATAGCATTTAAAACTATTTAAAGTAAAATAATTTTAGTCAGTTTTTCAATGCCTTTCATAGAACATCTAGCTTCAAAATTAGGTGATTTAAATTTTCGAAGTCAAGTGGCTAAATCATCAGGAGAAGGAAGCTACTTGGGAAATTGAGACCAACATGAGGAGTCACTACCCGGAGATATTCGGTGAGTCTTAATTTCAAAGAAGAAATTTCATTTAAGGGAAGGAGGAATTGTAAGGTCCAAAATACGATAACGTAATCCAACCACATGCAAATCTAGGAAAAATGGAATATGCTTAATTAAATTATTTCAATTGCATTGATTAAATGTGTTATGTATGTTTACATGTTAAAAATATGATTTTCTATTAGAATGCATAAAACTGTGTTTTAAGGGTTATTCGAGACGTAACTGAGGAACAGAGACCGGGGATTGTAAAGGAAAAATATTTTTATTAAATTATTATTTAATATATGGTATATTAAATATGAAAATTTCGAAAATGGTTTCTTTTGATATGTTTTTACATGTCAGGTGGTAATTTAAACTAGTAATTGATTTTTTGACAAAAACAAAGACTTTTTTAGGCTCGGTTATTATTTTCGAAAACTTTCCTACATGAAATATTTTTTCTACTTTATAGTGGGCCTATTATTCTAAGGTTATTGGGCTCATTTGTCTATCTTATTATTTATAATCAAATTTGGAATTTCCAAGGCCCAAAACTCTTCAAACTCACGCACCACACTAAATAATCCTAGGGTTTCTCTCCCTAGCAGCCACACGCACACACGTCCAAGGCTCTATTCACGTCGGTTTTGAAGGATAAATCGCAGCAAGGTCTTCTCCGTCTCTCCGGCAATGTTCCTTCACATCAAGGCTTGAATATTTAAGCTTGAATCGCGCAAAGGCATGCCTTACTTTTTCTTTTCTCATCGTCCATACCCTATTATGTGTGAGTATGTTTGCATGAAAAATCAGATATCCTTCTTTATATTTTTGTTTTTATACCATACACATGGAAAACTTAGATATTCTTTCCATATAATTCATGATATCGATGTGTACAAGGGGATGCCAGGTTGGGGTTCAAGAGGGCTAAGGAACGATTTTGCAAGAAATAATGGAGGAGGCCGCGCGGGTTGCTTGTATGCAAGGGGCTGGGCTCGTGAGGGTCCTAGAATTGAGCCATGGTGGTCCACGCACAGCTGGAAAGGCTAGGAAGTGTAGGTGCACGGCTAGGCACAACCTAGCCGTTGCCGCGGGCAAGAAGAACGAACTATGCATGTCTTCGTGCATGGCTCTCTAGTCTTCGTCCAGAGGGGTCCTCAGGGGCGGTCTTGGTAGGAAGGTTGGTCGGGGTCTGGTCTCGTTAGTTTGGGGCAAGGATCGAAGGAGAGCAAGCTTGGTTGAGGTTAGGGTTGGGTTCGAAAAGTGCAGAAAAATTCAGTAGGTTTCTAAGCGTTTCCGAAGGTTTTAAATGGATTTAATTGGGTTGAATTGGTGTTGGTTAGGTGTTAATAAGCTATGGTTAAAGTTTGGCTAAGTTTCGGGTTGATTCGGGTTAAAACCGGGACTTCGGTTCAAGTTTTAAAACGAATTACGAATTTAGTCTAGGGGCCGAAGTTACGTTTAATAAATGTTCATCGGTGTGTTTTAAGGTGTTATGGTAAGTCTGGATGGATTCAGGTCGAAGTTTTAAGGTCCAGGGGTAAAATTGGAAGATTAGGGTTTCAAGGGCAAAACTGTCATTTTACACCTGAAAAATGTTAGGAGTTCTGGAAGTGTCCTGAATGCTGTAATAAATGTTAAAATGTTATTTTGAAAGATTAAAGAGTATTTGATGGAAAACAATAAATGCTAAAAGACGTGTTGTATTATTGGTTTAAAAAGAAAATGATATTTATGTATATATTTTATAAATTGTTGGTGCTTACTGGTCTGAAAAGGTGGAAACGTCGAGCTCGAGAATATGGGAGCCATATCAGAGGCCTTGCGAAAGTTAAATGTGAGAAAGGGAAGGGAATGGCTAGGGAGGGTTCAAGCCCTTCAAGGAAACGTGCACTTGAGGGGTTGGGTTTCTCCACTGATATAAAGCCAACGGCGGCGGTTGCTAAGCAACCCCGCCGATCCCAATGAGTTGCATTATTTGGAATGCTCGGGGGCTTGGGAACCAACGGGCATTCCAAGGGCTCAAGCGACTTGTCGCTAATAAGAACTCGTCCCTCCTTTTCATCTGTGAAACAAAAATGAGGGATTTCAAATGCAGTTGGTGGAAGACAGTTTTGGGTTTCTCTGGATTTTTTGTAGTCAATAGCGAGGGAAGTTGTGGTGGTTTGTTGCTTATGTGGAAGGACCCGTTGAGTGTCTCAATACACTCGTTTACGTCTGGACATATTGATAGTTCAATCCAACATGAGGATAAGAGGTGGAGATTTACTGGTTTTTATGGGCACCCGAAGTCAAGTAACAGATACCTCTCCTTGGATCTTCTCCATCGGTTAAGGGGCATGCATGCATTAAGTGAAGTGTAGTGGCTTGTGGGTGGCGATTTTAACGAGATATGTTTTGACACGGAGAAATTTGGGGGCAACCCTAGGCCCTTCTCTCAAATGCGGGCGTTCCGAGATGTGCTTAATGACTGCTCCCTGCAAGACCTTCATGCTGAGGGCAGTTCTTTACTTGGGTTAACCGTCGTTCCTCGGACTTTCTTATCATGGAAAGACTTGATCGGTATGTAGCAACTTTGGAGTGGCGAACACTTTACCCAGCCTCGAGAGCGTATTCGCTAGAATTCTATCATTCCGATCATCGGCCTATCCTTATTGAGCTGGGATGTTCACGTCTTCATCCTGCTAGGACGAGGACTATCGCGAGATTTGAGCAGCATTGGGCTACTGAGCTTGACTGCAGGGATGAGGTTGAACATGGTTGGAGGAAGAGTAATAGCTCTTCGTCCTTACCTAATCGTATTCGACTTTGCAAGGATACGCTTAGGGTATGGGCAGGAGATCGGTTTGGTAATCTCCCAAAGAAAATCAAGAGCAAACGTAATATTTTGAATCGCCTGAAAACTCAAGACCATTGGCATAATTCGACTTACCGAATTGGGATCCTTGAGCGGGAAATTGAAGAACTGGCATCGAAGGATGAACTTTACTGGAAACAAAGGAGCATGGTTCACTGGCTTGGGCACGGTGACAGGAACTCGAAGTATTTTCATGCATGTGCTTCGGCTAGAAGGTCAGGAAATCACATTAAGGGTCTTGTGTCGGCACATGGGGATTGGTGTTCAGAACATAGAAGCATGTCTGAGATTGTGGAGAACTACTTTGCAGAGCTATTCAAGTCAAGTAACCCCTCCGATGATGATAGGAGTCAGATTCTAGATTGTGTGATAGAAACTATTGATGACCACCTTAACTCGGTTCTTTGTGCACCATTTACTTCTGATGAAGTGCGTAAAGCATTGTTTGAAATTCATCCGGATAAATCTCCTGGTCCGGACAGTATGTCTGTCTTCTTCTTTCAGAAATTCTGGGATGTGATAGGACAGGAGGTCTCAGAGGCCATTTTAAGTATTCTCAATGAGGGAGCTGGATTAGAGGACTGGAATGCCACTGTCATAACACTAGTTCCTAAAATCCAGTCTCCTATGACCATGAAGGACTTCAGGCCTATCAGTTTATGCAATGTCTGTTATAAAATAGTAGCAAGGAGCCTCACGAATAGGTTACGACCTATTCTGAAATTGACAGTTAACGAGTTTCAGAGTGCATTTGTCCCAGGCCGTCTGATATCTGACAACATTATCCTGAGCTTCGAAACATCTACACTGGATCCGTAGTAGAAAAAAGGTGAACAAAGGGTATGGCGCATTAAAGCTTGACATGAGTAAAGCGTATGATAGAATGGAATGGAGTTCCTCGAAGCAATTATGCTGCGGTTGGGTTTCTCTCCTATCTGGGTAGAAAAGATCATGCGGTGTGTACGAACGGTGAGTTATTCATTCTCATTAAATGGTGAAGTTATTGGTAACGTCATCCCAAGCAGAGGTTTGAGACAGGGTGACCCTCTTTCTCCTTACTTATTTGTATTATGTTCTCATGGATTATCTGCGGCCCTATTATCTCTTGAAGAACGCCGACTCCTGGCTGGGGTTCGAATTGCTTTTGCGTGCCCTACAATCACCCACCTTTTCTTTGCAGATGATAGTCTCCTATTCTTCCGGGCGACCATGAGGAATTGTGAGGTTATCAGTAAATGCCTCCTTTCTTATGAGAGGGCCTCTGGTCAACTCATTAACTTTGAGAAGTCTTCGCTCTCCTTCAGCCCGAACACAGAGCTGCAGTTGGCAGAAAATATTAAGTCTTTGCTGGCTATTCCTGTGATGCATGGAGATGAGGTCTACCTAGGTCTCCTTGTGCTTTCTGCTCGTAGTAAAAAGCTGCAATTCAGATACTTGGTGGAGAGAGTAGTGAAAATAATTCAAGGTTGGAGTAATAAAACTTTCTCGGCTGGGGGTAAAGAAACTCGGATAAAATCTGTCTTGCAATCAATCCCTTCTTATGCTATGTCGTGTTTCCGAATTCCAAAGGCGATTTGTGCTGAGATAGAGTGTGAATGCTCGAAATTCTGGTGGGGTGTTGAGGAAGGCAAGAGTAGGATGCACTGGATGACCTGGCAAGCTCTATGTAAACCTAAATGTCACGGGGGTTTAGGGTTTCGCCACCTAGAAACTTTTAATGAAGCATTATTAGCTGAGCAGATTTGGCGCATCATTCAGGAACCAGGTTCTCTTGTTGCTCGAGTCCTCAAAGCAAGATATTTTTTATATCAACATGTTATGGGGGCTAGACTCGGTAGTAACCCCTCTTATCTCTGGCGGTTGCTAATGTGCAGTCGGTCCTCACTAGAACCTGCGCTGTGTTGGAGAGTGGGAGATGGATCCCGTATTTCCTTGTACAAGGACAAATGGATTCCAAACCATCGAGATCGAGCTATCCCGGTGCGAGAATTAAACAATGTCTCTCGAGTTAAAGACCTTATGGAGGATGGGAGGTGGAAAACACCAATCATTACCCAACTATTCGTGCAGCACCTTGTGGCTGATATCTTGGCGATCCCTATTCCATCTGCGCCGAATGAGGATTCTCGGTTTTGGCCATCTATACGGTTAGGGATGGGTATAAATCAGCTAGGGGCTTCTATGACTCGCCGGCATCTTGCTCGAGGCTACAGTTGGAGAGCTGGTGGAAATTTCTGTGGGCTCTTTCGATCCCTCCGAAGGTTAGGATCTTCTGTTGGCGTGTTGCGCACAATATAATACCAACAGAAAGGAATCTACTTATTCATCATGCTCCAGTCCTTGATATGTGCCCGCTATGCCACTCTAATGGTGATTCGACTTGACATGCTTTATTCTCGTGCCCAATCATAAAACCATGCTGGAAAGGAACGAGGTTCTGGATGGCTTTGAAACAGGTTCTTCACTTGGAGACCATCGATGTTCTTTTATGGATGAAGGAGAAGTTTAGCAGACCGATGTTTGAGGAGTTTGTTATGAGAACTTGGGCAACCTGGCATAACAGGTTGCGCCTAATTCACAAGACTATGTGCCGAAGTGAAGGGCTCAGTGCTGACTCGAGTGTGTCTCTTCCAATTGAGTTCCAACAGGCTCGACGTGCAATCTCTATTGACCCTGTCAAATCCCTGTGTAAGTCTCCAAATGTCTAGTGTGCTCCCCCGGTAGACAAACTTCGTTTGGACGTTGATGCAGCCTTTAATGAGAACACTCACAACTATGCTATTGGAGGAGTTGTAAGGAATAGTCAAGGCCAACCGATTCTAGCCTTTGGGCAGACGATTGATAAACCACAGTCGATCTTGTGTTCCAAACTGCTTGCAATCGCCGAGGGCTTAAAGGTTGCCAAGAGCCGGAATTTGCAGATATATCATGCTTCTTCGGATTCACTTCTAGCTGTGCAAGCAGTCACTAGCCTGGAAGAGAATCTCAGTTATGTAGGATCCCTTGCTAAAGATATTCGTATTCTTTTGGATTCTCACAGTAACAGTTACCTTAGTCATGTGCGGCATTCGGCGAATGTCACTGCACACTCTCTTGCTGCTTTAGCTATTTATTCCCCTTCCCAATTTTGTGTGGGAGCCTGGGGAGTTTCCCCTTTGGTTGATTAATCTTGTAGCTAAAGACATCTTAGCTTCTCAATAAATTACGAGATTATGACTGTAAAAAAAAAAATGTGACGGTAAGGAAATGGAGATTCGTGAGGGACAAACCCCCATGAGAACCCAATACGAATTTTCAAATTCCAAGGTCCGGTAACGGAAAAGTGGTTTCTGGTGTCCTCGCCAAACTATAGGCCAAGGTACAAAACGGAAAAGTGGTTAATATTTCCTCGCTGCCTGGTACCATGGTTACAGCTGAGATTGATCAATGGACCGATGGATGAAAGGACAATTACATTTAATGAACGGGTTTCACCCAAAAGAAAATGTATATGTACATGATGAAAGGGAAATTATATGATGAAAGAAAATATTTAAGTTTATGCATGTTCATGTTAAAGTTATTTTATTAAAAGTATTTTCACTGTTGCATGTAGATCCATATGTATTATTTGTTATTATGATTAAGGCCTGCTAAGTCAATATATTCACTAGGTGTGATGATGCAGGTGATGATTTTACCGTGGAGACATGAGGGTTGGATGATTTAACTGGCTGGACTGATGGTGCACTAACTCGAGGACCTTTGCTAGTTTTTTCGCACAGTTATACTTTTACAGTACTTTAAAGATTTTTCATGACTTTTGGAAGTAAGAGTGGTTTTTGAGAGGATTTACTGAAATTTATGATATTTTTTGAAAAATGCTAGTTTTAGGTTTGGTTTGACGTTTACGATTTTATGAATATTACTGCGGTTACTGAGTTTTGAGTAAAATAGATGATGAGTTTATTTTAATGGTGCAAAAAGTGTGTGTGTGTGTATATTTATATATATATATATATATATATATATATATATATATATATATATATATATATATATATATTATGTGCTATTCTCGAGCTTCTAACTCAATTCCTCTAGAAAGATCTCAACCGTATCATCTCCTTGTTAGCTTCTATAACAGTAACGTACTCAGCTTCAGTAGTCAAATGAGTAACTATCTTTTGCAATTTAGATACCCAGCTTACTATCGTACCACCTAATGTGAAAACATACCTAGTGGTACTTTTTCTGCCATCCAGGTCGCCACCCATGTCAGCGTCATTAAAAACTTGTAAAGAGAAATTTGACCTTCTGAAGGATAAAGATAAACTAGCAGTACCTTTCAAGTATAACAGAATCCATTTAACTGCTTCTAGTGTTGTTTTCTAGGATTGCTCATAAACCTTCTCACAACTTCCACTGCATGTGCTATGTCTGGTCTTGTGCACACCATTGCATAACAGCAAAAACATAAGGAACTTTGATCATATAAGCCTGCTCCTACTCCATGGATGATGATTGCGCTTTGGTTAGTTTAAAATGACTATCCAAATAAGTACTCACAGATTTAGCTTCATTCATATTAAATTTACTAATCTCTTTTTGAAGACCCTGACATTTAAGATGGGAAGGCCCTGACATTTAAGGATGACAAGACCCAATAGTTGAGAATTTAAGTCGTTAGTAAATTTAACAATGTAAAATAAGCCTTGAATTGTTGGAGAAATGCAGTGTAATTGTATTTATTTGCACACATAAATCACATGAAAAATTTCATAACCTCTGATTATATTCATAAACTTTCATTCAAGTTCTGTCCAGACTCAAGAAAGAATTATGTTCAAATTCCACCTATTTTCGAGCAACTGACATCGACTTTTCCTTCACATTTGATCTAAGAACTGTAAGTGGGCTTAAGCTTTAAAGTATATGTATGTATTTGAAAATACGATCGACATGATATATTCATTCAATTTGATATATGATTTATTTGTTTCATTTTACTTCAATTATAAATAAAAGCATGTATGAAATTATTTGAATGCGATGTTATGATTTGCATTTGAAATGGTAAAGGAATTTTCGACATTTGATATTTGATTTGTTATGACCCTGTTGTAGTGTGATATAATAACCGATAACATGCCTGGCCACTTAGAGAGTTAAAAATTAGAAACTGATCAATAAACCATGGTGAATAATGACTTCCAGTGTCATAATTTTTTCCATTTTGACATGCTATTTTTCGAATCATATAATTTGTAATTTATTATAATCGATCGACCATCATTTACTGAGTATTCTAAAAAATAAATCACACTTACTCTCCCTTCCCAGATAATAACAAAGATAAACATGACGACAAGAAACAAAATATGTTTTGGGGATGCTGATAAATACCGATTATTTTAATTTACTTTATTTAGTTTTTAATTCGTTTCTACACCTTTTTTATTTGGTTTCATATAATTTTAAAGACAATGTTTATTATTTTTTATAAAAAAAGGTGGTTTGGTTGTACATTGTATTACGAGGCTTGTTGTTTTATGATTGTGAAACAACGTCAGATGTCGACTCATCCCGGTCTTTGGACGTGACATTTAAGTGGTTTCATAGCCCGTCAGGTTAATAACCCGGTTGGGATAGCCATAATTTTCATAAATCGGGTGGTGAAAAGAAGTAAATAATAGATTTTTGTGTCAAAGACAATGTACGGTGCCTCCACGCCTACTTTCAGAGTCCCCGCGCTGAAAACAACGTTCCAAAAAATAGATAGAGCGCCCCAGCATTGTCCTTGCGCATTCATGCTCCAGAAATAAAATTTTATCATGCAAGACAGTAGGCTCCACGCACCCTCACGTAATATTGCATCCCCGCGTGTTGGCTTCTGCCAATTTTTCGGAAATCTTGTAAAATACGTAACTCTGCGTAGGAAACTCAGAATTCAATTACAAAAAATGTTCTGGAAACCTCTTGACTTAAGCTTTCCATCTATATCAAAATTTTAAAACTTTACATTTTGAAAATTCTCTAAAAAATATAATTTGGCTTATTACTTTGATAAAATTAAATTTTTGATTAATGTTATCATCATCTTGAGGTATTTTAAGCATTTTTTAATTGTTATGTCAAGAAATGACACACTTTAAACCTCGCACTCGTGCTCAAGCTGCTATCCGTATGAAAGAACTCATCCTAAAAAATAAAGACAAATTCATCTAACGTTTAAGGTCTAGGCTAGCCAAAGGTCTATGTGAGAAAGAGATGATGGTCACAACCAAGGCCAAAGTAGAAGAACAAATGAATAAGATTTTTCATCAGTTGTTTGGTTAGGACTGATAATCATTGCCTACTAGATGACATTGACATTGGTTGTCATCGAGATAAAGAACTTCGTGGCAATATCGAGCGCTACATCTGTAGAACCCGTAATTTAGACTACGTATAAGTCATGCATAATTCTAGTATTTAAATTAAAACGATTTTTATTGTATGAGTATTTAAATTCTTTTCTTTAAATTTATTTATTTTACGCAGTAGTTTAATTGTTACCTTTTCAGTTAAATAAGTGAGGCCGGACTGGAGATCGAGTATTGAGATAAGTTAATAAGGACTTATTTTATTTAAGAAGTGGTAATTTAGCATGTTAGTAAATATAATTTTAAAAGTTGGCATGCATGCAAATTATTAAATTTCTTTAGTATGCTATTAAATTATTTTAAAGCATAAATGCATGTTTACTCCATCAATTTATATTTAATTATTTTTATGCATCTTATGCATAATTCATGCATGGTAGAATTTAATTCATGAAGTTTTAAAAGTCCACGCATTAGGATTTCTAGATGCATTTCACGTTCGAACGAGGATCGGAGACCGGGGAATTTCAGGAAAATTATTTTATTACTCGATTTGTTTTTTTAATTAAGTGGAAACGTATTTTTCAGAAATGGGAATTTTTGGGTATTTTTACCCGCATGATTTTTATTTTTAATGGTACGTAAATTTTAGCGAATCGGAGACTTTTTAAGGGTTCGGCTAATATTTTAAAAATCTTTTCAACTCGAAATATTTTACGAGAGTGTGTTTAGATTTAATGAGCCTACTTTTAAGCTTATTGGGCCTATGTATTTCTTTTAAACTTTTGATTAGCATTTAGGCCCATTTATTTAATCCTAAACCTTATAATTAGTACCTAATATTTCCCTAAGCTCCCACTAAACCTAATTACCATTCAACAGCCGCCCACCCCCTCCACTCAAAATCCCTCTCGTGAATTGCTGCTAAAAGCATTCGGTGACACCATTTCTTTTCCACTTCAAGCATCGTTTCCTTCGTCCGTGTGTTCTACCTCATCCTTTGGTTCACAATAATCATCAGGCACGCATTTGTATCCTTCTTCATGCATCATACACGTTTTATATACGCTGTGGTATGCTTGTTTGTTCATAAAACTTTCGATCTAAGCTTTCCATGAAATATTTTCGGTTCCCATGTATTTTCTTGCATCTTCCAATTGTTGTTCACGTTTTTATGAAATCTATGTGCAAAGGGCGATGGGTTGTTGATGCTAGGAGGTTGAATCATGTCACGGTTTAATGAACTTGGTGCTAGAGCCGAGGGTGAGTGCAGGTAGCCATCGGGTTTGGAGTGTTACGATTCGACCGTAGCTTGTTGTGGGCAGATCGGTTGTTTGGGAAGTCCAGCTGTGCAAAGGGCGTCCTAAGCTCTGGACCAGGTCCTAAGGGGTCCGAACCATGGCCTGGGAGGACCCTATCACCGCTGGTCGGGCCCCTACAGCAGCACGATGGAGCTGGACGCGAGAGAGTTGCGATTGGGGGGTCTTGGTTCCTAGAGATTGTGTTCGGTGTGCAGACTACATGGGGCTGGTGCTGTGAGTTCTTTGGGTCCAGAGGGGTCTTAGAGTGGTCTTAGTGAGGTTGTTCAGCAGCTTGTCCCGTCAGTTGTTTGCTAGGAATGAATTATAGGAGGGGTTTTCACGTAGAGCCTTGGTGATGAACGGCAAAAAGGAAAAAAATTTATTCCAGCAACTTTCTGGATATGGCCGAGGGGTTTAGGAGTCAAGTATTATTTATTTTAAGGTCTTTTAGATGTGTGGTAAGTGTGGTAAAAAGTTGGGATTAATTCGGTTAAGTTTCGAGGCGATTCAGGTTGAAACCGGAGCTCCGGTCTAAGTTTTAAAACTGGATCAATTAAATTTGGTTTTGGGCTCGAATGTACGTTTAGGAATATTTCTAAAAATGTTTTGGGACATTTTAGGGAGTTTGGTAAGCTTCGGGTCAATTTTAGAGGTCCAGGGTTGAAACGATAATATTTGGGTTTTCAGGGGCAAAATGGTCATTTTGCACCCGAGGTGAGATTTTGGTCCTGGCAGCGCCCTGAGCACAAATTCATGATATTTTAAATGTTCATGCATCACGTTTACGATTTTTACGCTATTATAATAATTATGGTGCATGCTTGGTTTAAAGGAATTAAGAGAGAAAAAGTAAGAAAGTGAAGAGCACTCCGTCTCCGCCGCGCCGCGTCCTTATTTCGTTTGTTTTCTGTCAAAACAAACCAATGCATGTTTATATCTTCTTTCACTCTTCAATCAAGTCATATAGATATTTTTAATTATCGCAAGTACATGATTTTAATGCAAGAAGATCGAAATTGTTCCTATTTAATGATGTTATCTAATTATATTACGTGTAAAAATATTCATTTTGAGATTTATGCGATATTGCTTGTGGTCACTTTACTATCTTGATTAAATCCGGTCGCCAGTTACCGGTCCGGTCGTCAGTTACCGGTTATGAGAGCATTACTAAGTCCTGTCGCCAGTTACAGGCCCGGTCGCCAGTTACCGGTCAGTTCAGTTGTTTCACCCAGTACTGTGGCAGTGGTCTGATCAGACGTACATTACTAAGTCCTGTCGCCAGTTACAGGCCCGGTCGCCAGTTACCGGTCAGTTCAGTTCAGGGACCACATGCGTAGACCACAAACTCACCAGAAAAATTATTACATGTTATTTCAGTACAGGGCTCTGAGGAGCAAATATTTTCACTATGATTTTCAGTTCAGTTATGCACGTATTATAATTGCTCATGATAAATTATTTTCACGATTATGCCTCATGACATGATAATTTTACTCCCATGAAAATTTTACGATATTATTAACTCGTTATTTACGAGATATGTATGCTGGGTCTTTAGACTCACTAGACTTGATTGTTGTAGGTACTGATGAGGTCAGGGCCGAGGGCGCGGACCAGTGAGCTAGCTTTGGTCGGCAGTAGTGGAACCCGAGGACCTCATTTTCAGCGCTCAACTGGTACCAGGATTGATGCCAAGATCTATATAAGTCCAGGAGGTCTTGGGTTCTAATCCTGGGGAAGGCAAAAACTCCAGTGCCTGGGCTGGAGAAGTTCTATGAGTAATGGGTAATGGGATAACCGTGTTGCATCAGTCCAACCGGGAACAGCCCATGTGCGTTACAACATCGATCAATTGACTCAGGCAAACCGACAACATGAAAAGAACAAAAAAAATGTTAGAGGCTATTCAGGGTTGCAAGATAAAACTCTCCGAGGCAAACTGTCACTTGACCAAAAGAACCGACGACCTTCTGATTGAGAGCAACAGTCCTTGACAAAGAATTGGCAATACCGCCAGCAAGTTGAGGCTCAAATCCATGAACCGCAAAACACTAACAAGGTACTCAACAACCATAATGTTGTTCTGCATGACCATTTTGAACACTTGCAAATGGTTATTGCTATCAATAAAGAAGAGGATCCTGATGAAGAAACTGAACTACAGCCTATGGAATCAAATTTCATTATGAATCCATTTGGAGGAACAGAGTCCCAACTTTTGATGGAAATCCAGACCCGGAAGTTGATCACAACTGGTTCAAGATTATTGAGACACAACTCCGACTACTCGAAGTTCCAAAAGAACTTAAGGTAAATGTGGTAATGCAATTCTTGGAGGATAAAGCAAGAAAATTGTGGGAGACAGTTTCACCAGCTATGGAAGAAGGTGGACCAATTACGTGTTGCTTTGTGCAGAAAATTGGTTATGTGATCGTTATCAAGTCAACAGAAAAGAAAAAGTAAGTAAAACGATATTTATTTTAATTGTGTCTTTATTAATATGTGTTACGTGTATAATTTATTGTGTTCCATTAAATTTGATTATTTATGTCTAGCATCTTGAATTTTTGTACTTGTATATAAAAGGAAAATTCGGGATTTGAAGAAATTCATTTGATTTAAAGTACTTGGCGTCAACTACCAAGAGCTCTTATAAAGATTTTTGTCATTAAATTGGTGAATTTTATTTGTTTTTTAAATTTAAATATATTATTTTCTTATGGATTAAATTGATAGTTGGCTAGTTATTGCTTATAATCCATTTCTCTATCGTCCTCTCTAACTTTCTCACCAACTTAGTTGTAGTGTTGGGATGAAATTAAAGAAATGTAATTTATATGGTTTATAATTTTATATTTTTATTGTTGTGTTGTGAGATATTTGATAATTGATTTTATGGTGATGCTATTTATATTTGTTAGTTGGATAATAGATGTTTTTTATGATTCATTTTGATAAATGTTTCACGTTTTGGCTATTTATGATTGAATTTACACTTTTATGTCTGATTAAAATTAGTTTATCGATATATTTAAATTTTAACAAACTCGATTCAAGTTCAAACTCGAGCTCAATTGTATGTTTTGCAAGCTCAAAAACGAAACGAGCTCAAGTAAGACTTGTTTTACGTGATAAACGAATTATCAATGAACCAAGTTCGAACCCGACTTGATTAATATGATAAACAAGCTTTTAAAGAACCGAACTCAAACATGATACTGTTTGACTTAGTTTGAATCGTTTACATATCTGAATGTACATAAGCATGAAGAATCCTTGATCACATATCTGCTAACCAACAATGGACTACACACGAAATACATCTATTTATTCGGATGATTGGGGGGGAGCACGTGTTTTCCTAATCCTTGCTCGTGTCACTCGCTCTTCTCCGTCCAATATCATGTCTTGAGATTGAGCACTTCCATTTGCTGAAGGCACTAAATCAACCTGCATCATTTCCCATTCTTCTGAAATTTTGACAGTTTCAATTAGGGCTTGCATTGGCGCTGTTTTCTGTTCTGTTGGGACCGCAGCAGGGGGGGCGGGGGTGGGAGCAGGTTTCGAAACTCCCGAAGGTCCTGCTTTGTCTGTTCCATCTTCTTGGTGATCACTCAAAGTAGGAGAAGAGGGTTGTTCATCTTGCAGCTGTGTTGTTTCACCTGGTCCTTGATTTAATGGTGCAGCGGGTTTCTGGACTCTGGTGCCTTGCCGGGATGGCTGCAAAAGTTTAAATCGGATATGTTAATTTAAAACAAGGAAAAATTGGACCCTATTAAACTGTGTTGGAAAAATCTTTGAAGATACTATTGAAAGATGATGGGGCATCAATCAGGAGGTAGTTGGGAGATGTAAAAAACAAGTGAAGCTAACATATCAATAGTAAAGAGAGTTTAATGTTGAGTATTGCTTGGAAGAGAATGTTTCACCGAATAAACACATCGAATAACTGTAAAGGAGTCGTTTCACAGCACGACTAAATATTAACCAATGCTTTAACATCTCTCCAAACAGTTCAAGTTATTTAAATTATAAAGTCGCCAGAATTCTCACTCAAGGAACTGAAGGCAGATTGGATGCAGAAAAGGCATTTCTTTTACTTTGACAAATCAGGAAAGAATTTCTACCAAAATTTGTGTATGGCAGAATTCAAGTTATTGCCCCAAACAGTTCAAGTTAGTTTGGAAGTATAAACTTGACAGAACTTTCACTCAAGGAACCAAAGGCGGACTGAATGCAGAAAAGGCATTTCTTTTACTATGACAAATCAAGAAAGAATTTCTACCAAAACTTATGTATAGCATGAATTTTTTAATAGCGTTCATTGGAGGAAACTGCTCTATAAGTCGAGCATGGACAAAAAAAAAGGTGCCTGGAAATTTAGAATTTTATCATGATGCACTTGACAATACTCAATACTCTTTGAAAAATACATTCTTGTTCATACCTGCGCTCGTTGTGGAGGGGATGATTGTGAAGCAATATACTGTAAAACATCAAAAATTCTAGTTTGACCGTAGCTTGCTGCCTTTTGCCAGTACAAGAGAGCCATATCTCCAGCTCGTGTTCTCAGTTCTAAGAGACCACGGTCGATTTCTGTTTCATGCTTTGCAACATAGGGTCTAAAGAAGGAATCATACACATACGTTGTTCCCTGAAATACATTAGTAAATAAAAAAAACATTAAATTCCAATACACAAGGAAGAAATACCAATATTCCATAAAAAAACATAAATAGAAAATTGACCTTGGTTTTAGGAAACCACAAGTATATAAAGAAGGCCAACTTAGCTTCGCCATACATAGGAACCCTGAAGACATTTTGCAAGCGAGAACTACAATGAGAATCTGAAAAAGAAAAAGTAATAATCAAGAAAAAAAGTATTAGTGTATAAGCTATTGAAAACTATACCAGCCAATAAACATATCACCGATCCTTTCACAAACAGTCAAACCAGTGACCAAGATCCTGAAAGTTGGAGATGAAAATTAACCAAATAATTGCATTAAAGCATTGTTAAATTAAATAAATCAAACATGCAGCATACCAATATTGGCACCAAAAACGAAGTTGCTCCATGTCAGGCTTGTTCATTTCCACGGATTTATAGCATTCATATGCAGGATACACATAACCCAAAATCAACCTGCAAAATCCTAAGAAATTTAGAACATCGTGCAACTGATATGTAGGGGTGATATAGTTTTTATGTGCCAGAAAATGGAGACGTACAAAAGTCCTCTCGACAGGAAAGATCCTATCATCTTGATTCTCTGTCACAAATATATACAACACACATAAGGTCAAGTCAAGTTCAGCACCACAAGGATTCGAAAAAGATAAGAACAATGAGGTTGCAAAAACTGCATTCTGTTGCTAAAACATGAGAATTTAACCTGAAAGGAATATTTTATTCCTTTATTATTTTGCTAAATGGATATTATCAATTTATGATTTTGCCTTTCTAGATTATTAAATCTTGCTTGATTTAATTTAAATGATAATATCTTGGTTTACTTATTTGTAGACTATGAGATCTTGCTTTATTTATCTATAGATATTATAGTATTTGTTTTTAATATGATTTGTATCTCCAAGATATTTTATCTTTATTTGAAAGTGTTTTTTATCTAATGAAAATCTTGTTTCCATATTTTGTAGGACACTTTTATGGAATAAATTTTAGGTCAAACTATTGATATAAATATGGATACCCTTGCAGCCGTACAGTGGGGTTTTTTGGAGAGGAGAGAGTTGGACTAGGAAGCTTTTCACATAGAAGAAATTACAAAAGTCCAACATATATTTGCTCTACATTTTTATGTGATCGGGTTGTCACTTTATTGTGTAGGTGCTGAAGTTTTGTGTGATTGTGGATCACTTTGTTGTGAAGAGAAACTGCTGGAGTTTTTGGGAGTCTTCGGGAAGGTCGGCAGAGGAGTTCTTACGTAGAAGAATATACGAAAGCCGAGCCTATTTTTGATGAGAAGTTTTCGTGTGATCGATTGATCACTTTGCAACGCAGAAAGCTGCTGGAGCATTTTCTGAACACACAAGTTCAGTATTGGAGATTTTCGTGTGAAGTGTTTGAGTGATTGATTCACAGATTTTCCGTGTTGCCGATTGGTGTTGCCAACACTCAAGAACAACACTGACGCAGAGTGTTGATCGAAGAGTGGTTTCGTTTGGTTTAAGCAACACGCTTTTTATTTAATGCATCTAGTCTTTATGTGGTTTGTTTTGATGCATTTTTAATCCTTGGAGTGTCAAGGAATTTGGTTTTGTTTTCTCACTAGTATTGTTTTGGTGTAAACGATTTACATATTTTTCTAGTGAAATTTTTGCCATGAGGCATCGCACAAGTATTCGTACTTGTGCATAATTTAAATCTGGTGTTAATTTATTAAAGTTATATTTGTGTGTTTAATAATTAACTTCCGCTGCCGTGTTGCGTACAGTGTTGACAACACCGGACACAACACTAACTTCTGATACACACATTATAATAATGTTTTTATATTTATTTCCTGCACAACAACAATTCCTTACAAGTGGTATCAGAGCCAACGCTTGATACACTAAGTGATTGATTCTGGTTTATTGTTGTTTTTGTTTGCAGGAAACTTTATAGAATCTCAATGGACGTTCTGTCTACAAACACCGCTGTTTTGAAGGAAAAATGCCGGCTGCAAGTCAACCCGCACGGTGTTGCCTCTGGTGTTGCAACACCGGGGCGCAACACCACTTCAAAATCCTTGTGTCTCAATGCTAAATCTCACGGTGACTCAGGTAATCATGAAATTCAGGATAATGATTCTGATGAACTCACATTTGAATGTGTGCAGGCTATGTATGAGGAGCTATACGAAGATTGGATCAAAAGAAATAAAATAAATTCCATCCTCTCTAAGGATAATGCTGATCTGAAAGAATCTGTGTCTCGACTTGAAGTTGTGCTTAGCAAGAAGGATCTTGAATTGTGCAAAGTCAAGGAGGAGCTTGAGAAGGCCTCAAAGACTCTTGCAAAATTCAACTCAAGTTCGTCAAAACTTGACTCAATGCTAACTATGCTAAAGGACACCATAACTGGTCTTGGATATGTTGAAAGCACATATGAACATGGTGAAACTTCCAATTCTAAATCAAAATCACCCATGTTTGTAAAGGCAAGCGAAGATTGCTCTGTCCCCTTAACAGTGAAACCTCCCATGAACACTCTGACAATCTCAAAGCAAGCCATGGAACAAATGCTGAAACAAAACAGAGCTTCCTCTTCTCATTTGAAAGTTGACCCGCCAGTGAAGATGCCACAAACCAAGAAGCAAGTGTCAACTTCCAAACCAAAGCAAAGAAAGCGACATTTTATCTGCCACTACTGCTATAAGCCTGGGCACATCAGACCCTTCTGCTACAAACTAAGAGACGACTACCTGAATTGGAAATCAAATCGGGTGTTGCCCACAGTGTTGTCCAACACCAAGCGCAACACCGCAGTCAAGAAATCTTCCACAAGGAAAGTTTGGGTACCTAAAACTGTTATTCGATGCAATATCATTTATACTTCTTTAAAAACTAACATTGCAGGTGCATGGTACTTCGACAGTGGGTGCTCACGCCACATGACCGGATTTAAAGAACACCTCACGGATTATGTTGAAATAAAAAGTGGGCGTGTAACCTATGGTGGTGGTTCTAAAGGAAGAATTGTAGGCAAAGGAACCTTGAACGTTGATGGGCTTCCTGAACTTCACAATGTTCTACATATTGAAGGACTTAACTCAAACTTAATAAGCATAAGTCAACTTCGTGATGATGATTTACATGTTAAGTTCAATAAAAATAATTGTGAAGTTTTTAATGATGCCAATGTTTGTGTAATGTCAGGTACTCGTTCAGCTGACAATTGTTATCAATTGGGAGAAGGTGATGGTTGCCGAAGTGCCAAGGTGAGTGAATTAGACGTATGGCATCAAAAACTGGGACACGTGAGTATCAATATCTTGAAGAATCTGCGTAAGTTTGATGCTGTGAGAGGTATGCCCAATTTAAATTTAGGTGTTGTGTATGTCTGTGGTCCATGCCAGAAAAGTAAACAAACCCGTGTTGCGCACTCGGTGTTGCAACACTTTGGGACAACACAGTGCCTTGAACTTTTGCATATGGATATACTGGGTCCAATGGATGTTGAGAGCTTGGGTGATCTAACAGTTAAAACACCGGAGGCTGATGTAGAAGAATGGCTGGATATAAGTGAGGCACTGACCAGAAACAGTGTTGAGTCCGGTGTTGAGACCAGTGAGGCAACACCAAGCACAACACCGCCTCTGAACCGAATAGAAACTGTGGATAATGACAACAATGATAATGATGATGTGGTGATTAATTGTGAAAGAGAAATTCCCAGCAAGATTAAGAAGAATCATCCATCATCACAAATCATTGGTGAATTACATGATGGTGTGCAAACAAGAAACAAAGAAAAGGTGGACTACCGCAAAATGATTGGTTTAATCTGCATGAGCTCCACGTTTTCCCAGGTAAGTCACTCGTGTTTTGTGTCTCAAATTGAACTCAAGAATAATAATAATGGCATTTTGAATGAGGAAGCCTATGTCAGTCAACCTAAGGGATTTGAAGATCCTCACCATGTGGATTGCATGTCATCACAATTCGAAATGAGCATGGTAGGAAAACTAACTTTCTTTCTTGGATTGCAAGTTAAGCAATTGCATGATGGTATATTGTGACAACTCAAGTGTTATAGACATTTCTAAGAATCCTGTTCAACACTCTCGAACAAAACACATAGACATAAGACGTCACTTTATTCGAGATTTGGTTGAAAAAGGCGTAATTCGACTGGAATTTGTTAGGACTGAGAATCAACTGGCTGATATATTCACGAAACCTTTGGATTTTGAGAGATTTTCCAATCTTTGGAAATCTCTCAGCATGTGTGTACTTTAAAAGAAAAACATTTGTTCAGTGTTGTCCGTGGTGTTGCCAACACCAGAGACAACATCCGTTTGTGCATGATCATTACTAGGATATTAGGCATACTGCATATTCATAATCATCCTATTTATTTGTGCAATGACTGAACAGTGAAGGCAAATTTCTGAAAGGTACCCTCTGAGCGTTCATACTTCCAATCGTATGTTGAGAAATAGATTTTGCTCAAATCCAAGGCATTGAGTAGTTGAGGACAGTCATGAAAATCGTGATCTTGTCTAAAGTGAAAATATGACTTGGAAAATGTGAGCAAAAGCAGAAAAACAGAAAAGAGGTAAATAAAAAATATTAGAAGAAAATGGAAAAAGCTACCTAGAGGAGTCCATTGAAGACCGTTCTTCTAGTGTGGGAGCTACCACTTCTAAGTAAAAATAGTAATGGAAAAAGCTACCTAGGGGAGTCCATTGAAGACCGTTCTTCTAGTGTGGGAGCTACCATTTCTGAATCAAAGAAAAAAATTTGTGGAAGTTTGAATAAAACTCAGTGGTGTTGCCAGAAGGTGTTGCCAACACCAAGTTCTGTCATAGCACAGTTTATACATTGCCTGACATTTTGATAATTCATCATATTGAAGGCATATTTAGGACATGCATATTGACTTTTGTTTCGTGAATTCATCATGTGCAGTGACATATCAGTGTTGACCTATGACAGTTGATAAAAACCTTGATTATCTAGATTTTGAATTTATGTGTATACTTGTGTCAGTGAGTTATAATCGACGTGGGTTTTACTGGATTTTCTTTTGAAATCGTCGTAACACGAGTTTGAATCAATTTTACTGTTTGATTTTGGGATAGAATCGTTATGAGTGTTTTGGGTAAATTTCGGAAATATTACATTTACCATGCGGTTTTTTTTTGGAGCTGAAGGATTGAATCGGTGTATTGTTTTTGTTAGAGTAAGAGCATATATGTTTTGTTATAGTCTGATTTTGGAACTTGGCTTACATTCTGGCCAAAAAAGGGGAGTATGAGGACCAAAAATGCAAAAGAATGATGCTGAGTATCTGGAGTTGCTGAGCTTGAATGAATACTTATACTCTGTCTTTAATGCTCTTTTTAGGTTGCTTTACATGATTAATGAATTTCTCATTCGTATGACTTCTTATGTTTTCAGGTGTTCTAATGATGGTGTTGACAACACTGTCAACAACATCATTAGAACATGTTTAATTCAGGGGGAGATGAACTTTGACTCAGGGGGAGACACACTCCAATGCAGGGGGAGCTTAACTGACTGCGATGCTAACCAAGATTATCATTTTTGGATGTTTTGTCCAGAAAGGCAAAAAGGGGGAGATTGAAAGGAATATTTTATTCCTTTATTATTTTGCTAAATTGATATTATCAATTTATGATTTTGCCTTTCTAGATTATTAAATCTTGCTAGATTTAATTTAAATGATAATATCTTGGTTTACTTATTTGTAGACTATGAGATCTTGCTTTATTTATCTATAGATATTATAGTATTTGTTTTTAATATGATTTGTATCTCCAAGATATTTTATCTTTATTTGAAAGTGTTTTTTATCTAATGAAAATCTTGTTTCCATATTTTGTAGGACACTTTTATGGAATAAATTTTAGGTCAAACTATTAATATAAATATGGATACCCTTGCAGCCGTACAGTGGGGTTTTTTGGAGAGGAGAGAGTTGGACTAGGAAGCTTTTCACATAGAAGAAATTACAAAAGTCCAACATATATTTGCTCTACATTTTTATGTGATCGGGTTGTCACTTTATTGTGTAGGTGCTGAAGTTTTGTGTGATTGTGGATCACTTTGTTGTGAAGAGAAGCTGCTGGAGTTTTTGGGAGTCTTCGGGAAGGTCGGCAGAGAGTTCTTACGTAGAAGAATATACGAAAGCCGAGCCTATTTTTGATGAGAAGTTTTCGTGTGATCGATTGATCACTTTGCAACGCAGAAAGCTGCTGGAGCATTTTCTGAACACACAAGTTCAGTATTGGAGATTTTCGTGTGAAGTGTTTGAGTGATTGATTCACAGATTTTCCGTGTTGCCGATTGGTGTTGCCAACACTCAAGAACAACACTGACGCAGAGTGTTGATCGAAGAGTGGTTTCGTTTGGTTTAAGCAACACGCTTTTTATTTAATGCATCTAGTCTTTATGTGGTTTGTTTTGATGCATTTTTAATCCTTGGAGTGTCAAGGAATTTGGTTTTGTTTTCTCACTAGTATTGTTTTGGTGTAAACGATTTACATATTTTTCTAGTGAAATTTTGCCATGAGGCATCGCACAAGTATTCGTACTTGTGCATAATTTAAATCTGGTGTTAATTTATTAAAGTTATATTTGTGTGTTTAATAATTAACTTCCGCTACCGTGTTGCGTACAGTGTTGACAACATCGGACACAACACTAACTTCTGATACACACATTATAATAATGTTTTTATATTTATTTCCTGCACAACAACAATTCCTTACATAACCAAATCCCATACAGATATAAAACACACAATGAGGTCCAGTATAGCATAGAATCGGGATGACAAATGGAAAAAACCCATAAGTTGGTTTCTCCGTATTGCCTTCCAAAAACTGCATTTAATTGCTAAAACACGAGAATTCAATCAAACCCCACTTATTTTATTTCGGTAAATATGCCACATATTTAGCAAGTGCATTTCCACCGGAATTTTATTTACATAAAAAACATTATAAAGTTCAAGATCATTACAAACTAAAGCTTTCCAACTCTTCTCCAGACCAATTTCTTCTGACTATCCTACCAACACTAAAAACTGAAAGCATCATAAGAACATATATATATTACCCGAAAGTTGCTATTTCAACCATTTAATTTGTAAATTTAATTGACACAAATCGCCTTGCTTTGCAATAAATATCCGTAGTGTAGAAAAAGACGAGAAATAATCCTCTATCATGCCTAACTTAGATATCAAATTTCCAAACTTAGATAAAACAAAATCACAGTTTAACGAACAAAAGAGAACAAAACAAAAAAGCCAAGAAATGACATTCACATTTCACAGTACGCCTCCTTCATAAAAACAAGAAATGAAGCATTTTCAAACTACTAAAGCTCAAATTCACGTAATCATATAAGTCTCAACCCCCACAAAAAGTTTACCGATCCTTCTAAAAATACCTCCGCGGTGAAAAAAATAAAGAAGGAAAGAAAGAAAAACAGCAATTAATCGAAAAAAACTCTCAAAAATTCAACGACAAGCACCACAAAAATAACAAATCGAACATAGAAACCAAAAGAACACACGAAAAGAGTAAGAAATCAAATAACGTCGAGTTTGCAGAACCTCTACAGAGAGCCGATACTCCAGAAAAATAACAGGGGGAAATCTCCGCTCGTTCAACGCCGCATACACAGCACGTGATCAATAAAGGACACAGAGCATGAGATTTGAGAAACCTTCTCCGTCGCACGGCCGGCGGCGCCGCCTCGTAGAGTGGACTAACCGTAAGTACGTCGGCGAGAGGAGAGAGTAGGCGAGAACGAGGGGACCGGATTTTGCAGTAAATAATTTTAAAAACAATTTTAGTTTTTGAAAGGATGAGGAGGAATTTTAATGTGCGGAGGAGCACGGAATTAACGTGAGGGCTCACGCTTACACCATAAGTGTGTGTTTGGATATGAGGTTAGGTTGGGGGAGAGTGAGTTTCATGTGAGATCGTTTTACGGATCCCAATATGTGAGACGGGTCAATCCTACTCCTATTGATAATAAAAAAATAATATTCTTACCATAAAAAATAATATTTTTCATTGATAACCTAAATAAGAGATTTGTCTCACAAATATAACCCGTGAGACTGTCTCACACAAGTGTATATATATATATATATATATATATATATATATATATATATATATATATATATAATTGGGATAGGATGTGTGTGAAGATATTGTTAAGTAATATTGGATTATTCGGTGACGTGTATTCAATTTAGAGTTTTGATTGTTTTTAGCGATTTTATTTAAATGATAGACTTTTTTTGCATTTGTTAGCTTTTTATTGATTTTTCAACAATGTCAAAAACTTACAAACAGATTTTGGATTCCTATACACTTTTTTACAAGATTTTTTTACATTTTTGCAGACTTTTTTTATAGAATTCTATATATTTTGTACATAAGTATAACATATTATTTTTTATTAATTTTTTTGAACTAATAATAAATTGACATAGATAGTATATTTAGTTTGAAACTTTTTAAAAAAAATTATGTTAGTAAATAAATTTACTTATTTAACAATTAAATCATTTAATCCTTAGAAGTATATATGGATTTGTATGTATGTTTATAAATTTTTAAAAATGCATCATTATATTAATCTGTAACATTTTGTTTGAATAATATTATGTGAAAATAATAACATTTATCATTTATGAAAAAAAATATAACATTTATCATTGTGTGAATATATTTTTTCATAAAAATATGATAGTTAACATATTAATTGAAATGCTAAAGAATTAAAAATCAATTTTTTGTCAAAAATTTATTTTTAATTCAAAATTTTAATAAAATTTTATATTTTATTTATTAAAAAATTTACTATTACTTTAAATTCTATGCGCAAATTTTTTTTTTATTTTCTTATATCTAGTTTAATAATTTTATTAAAAAATTCAAAATTTTAATTTTATAATCTTTCATAATTTCAAAATTAAAAGTCATAAGTAAAGTAAAATGTACTTTTTAAACAAATTATTTTATCAATTATAACATATATATTTTTTTATGAATTATAGCTTAAAATCTAGATTTTTATTTTATTTTTTTATCATGTTTGTTGTCAAAATTAAGTGTTGTCATTTTTTTAATCATTTTTATTATTAATAAATATTATATTCATTCATATAAATCATAAATTTAAAATCACAAAATCAATTTTAAAATTAAAAATTTATCATATTAAAATAAATAAATTATTAAATGAACAATCAACCAAAAAATGAAAAACTCTGAAAAAAAATTAAAGAGAGTGATAGAGATAGAGGAGAGTAGGGATGGCAACGGGGTGGGGCGGGTTTGTTCCCATCCATGTCCTCGAATTACATCATCATCCCATACTCGTCCCCGATCTCCACTTTTTCGGGTTCGGGGATTAACCACGAGGAACAAATTCTCATCCAGCCCCCATCCCGGTTATATTAATAGGACAAGACGAGGGCGGGTTCGGAGATTTTCTCAAACCAAAACTTATTATTATATATTATCATTAATGATTATATTTATATTAATATTAATAATAATATTAAATAAATAAATATTATTAAAACTAAAAAAATTATTATATTATTATTAATATTATTTTCGGGCGGGTTCGGTGATAGGTATAGTAATTTCCTATCCGTCCCGAACTATTTCGGGATTTAAAAAAATCCCTGAACCCAAAACCCGAAAAAATCGGAGATCTCATCTCCGTTTCAAATTTTCCCCGCGTGGCCCCAAACTTGTGGGGAAGTTGTCTTTTCTAGATGAGAGAAGAGAATATGGAAAGAGAAGTATGTGAGTTGAGATAGAGAAAGAGTTTACGTATGAGTTAGAAGTTTTCTCAATCCATTCAAGGCTTTGGATTAACCCAAAGACAATTTTTAACAATTTATAGTTGTGCTTTAGGCTTTAATATTTATATGTTAATTAATTCCGTGAAGTTATTAAATTTATATTGAAAATTTGAATGCATCTTGACTTTTATAGAGTTTTTAAAAGTAAACGTTGAATATCACTTGACTTTTTAAAGCTATATGAAAGTCTATTTTGAATAACACTAGACATCTATAGAGTATTCAAAAATCTTGATTGAATACTTCTAAACTTTTAAATTCTACATAAGTCATTAAAAGTCACTAAATTTCCTACATTGAATATGCCCCAAGTAAATGGATTGATAAAGGTGCGGAAGAAATGTTAGAATAGGTGCTCAGCGATCCAACTTCTGGATTGAGCTTTATAGATTCGGTAAAACAATCTTTATTTTAATAATATATCATGGTTTTATCCAATTATGATATTTTTTTTATTTTTATACACATGCAAACTACATAGATATAATTCTTGAATATGCAAAAGGTATCATGATATCTGACTCTCAACGTATAATTATGAAACTCATATGGACGTGTACCATATTGTTGGAAACTAAATTTTGGGGTTTGACAAAACATAAATCAATCGATTAAATCAACTAATACGCGAAAGCAAATTCGGCAGCTGGACTTATCAACTGAAATCAGCTGACACAAACTGATCAGTTGAGAACTGATCAGTTAAAACATTCAGCCGAAAATATTAAAGTCTCTCAACTGAAGATACCTCGGGAAAGATCATTCAACAGACAGAAAGACATATCAGACAGCAATTGAATATGGAAAGCCGCACTGCATAGAACAACGTATTTCGGCTATTGAAATTAAAACGCCGTTTTACAATCAATAATGAAGTGGAAATCAAGAACACTGTCCAAGAAATGATGAAGTGGCAATCAACGGATACATAAATTCAAAGTTACCGTTGAAAGATAAGTTTATAAATATGACTAAAGAGCAGTTGAAGAGCAACGACGATCTATCAATCTCAAACTTGCTATTACTCTGTCAAAATCTCAGCTCACTCTTATTAGATCTATTCGTAGCAATCAAAGCTACAAGTTGAGCAAACTAGCACTCTGTAATATTGATAATTCAACAAGTGCTAAGTTCAGTTACTCACAGAGATCATTGTATTATACTAAGAGTTTCAGTTTAGGCAGTAGATAAGTCCTAACTGAAGTGGGTCTGTACAAGTGTTGTACTCGATCAAAGTCTTTTAGTGAATATCCTATCCTTGAGATAGAAGGGGTGACGTAGGAGTTATTCAAATCTCCGAACATCCAGAAACATATTGTGTTGTCTTTACTTCAGTTTTCATTTTCAGTTAGATACTCTATCTTTCAATCAGTTTACTTTCCGCAACTGATTATTCAGTTTAACTGATTGTTATTGACCGACGAGATACTTAGTTCAGTTTGTAATAAAACTGAACTACCTTTTTCGAAGAACATTTAAATTCGAAGAAGTGTTTATTCAACCCCCCCTTCTAAACACTCTTTAGTCAATAACCGATCCTATCAAGTGGTATCAGAGCAGGGCATATCCTATCAAAGACTATCTATACTCAATCTGATCACTATGTCCTCATTCAATAAGATTCCTATGTTCTCCAGAGAAGATTTCGATGATTGGAAAATCAGAATGCAGGCTCATCTAGCTGCACAAGACGATGACATGTGGTACGTTATAACCAACGGACCCATGAAGATTTTGAAAGCAAACACAGCTGTTGCTATTACTGAAGGGGCACCTCACCGAATTGAAAAGCCCAGACATGAGTGGACTACTGAGGACAAGAGAAAGGCAAATCTAGACAATGTTGCAAAAGACATATTGTATAAGACACTGACAAGTAACGTTCAGTAAAATCAAAATGTGCAAAACCGCCAAAGAAATTTGGGAGAAGTTAATTCAACTTTGCGAAGGCAATGAACAAACCAAGGAAAACAAACTTTCAGTTGTTGTGCAGAAGTTCGACAACATCAGAATGATGATTGGTGAAACAATGCACGAATATGATGAAAGAACCAGCTGTATCATCAACGAACTGAATGCACTTGGAAAAGTGTATACAAATAAAGAAGTAGCGTTGAAAGTAATCAGAGGACTTTCCAAAGAATGGGATGTCAAAACTATGGCAATGAGGGAATCCAAAGATCTAAACAAAGTTGAACTTCATGATTTATTTGCTGACCTGAAAGCATATGAGTTTGAAATTCAAACTCGAGAAGGAGAACCATCTACCCCAGCAGCAACTACTGCCTTGACTGCTGTTAGAAGTGAACCAACTGGTTCAGTTGAGAAAGCTGCTGATCAACTGAGCAATGATGCTATGTCACTATTTATTAAGAAATTTGGAAGATTCATGAGGAAAAATCAAGGAAATTTTCAGAAGAATTATCAAAGAAACAACTCCATAGAAGAGTCTAATGTATGTTACAACTGTGGCAAATCGGGTCACTTTATTGCTAACTGTCTCAAGCCTAAAAAGGACAATCAAGCCTCAACTGAAAGAAAGAAGAAAGTGTATGAGCATAAGAGGAGATCTAAGGACGACAAGAAGCCTTACAGAAAGAAACATGAAGTACTCCTAGCTGAAGATAGCAAAGCCAAATGGGCAGAAACTGACAGCGAAGAGTCAGAACCAGAAAGTTCTTGCAGTTCTAGTGAGGATGAGGAAGAAGTAAAATGTCTGATGGCTGATAACATAGAAGATCAATCAAGCTATCAGCAGGTATTTGATTTTAGTTCAACTGATTTTACAAGAGAAGAACTCATCTCAACTCTTCATGACATGGTCAGTGAGTATCAAAAGCTTGCTTTATCGTTTGAAAAAATCAGAGCAAAACAAGATGATCCCAAAGACGATAAGACAAAAACTGATGAATCAGTTGATATGTTGAGTCTGAGAAGGGAGATTGCTGAACTCAGAAATGAAAGAAGCAGGGATCAATTAATGATTCAAAAATTGTTGCTTGAAAATTCAAAGCACAATGAGCTTATTCAGGCTTGGAACAAATCATCTAAAGCTTTAACTAATATACAGAATTCTCAGAAATCAGTTGATGATAAAACTGGTTTAGGATTCTGTAGTAAAGATGATTCGTCTTCCCAAGATACTCAACCAAAACTGAATATGAACAAAGGGAAATATATTCACTTTGTAAAATCAGTTATGGTACAAGAACAAGCAGAGTCGAGTAAACTGATTGAACAGCCATCTCAGAATATGAATAAAGGAAAGAGATGTGGGATTGGGTATAATCCAAAGGGTGAGACTGACTCATGGAGTCAGCAACTAAAAACTCTCAGCAGAAAATATTCAAATGGCTACTCAAACTACTACAACAGTAAGCCAGTTCAGAAAAGATATCGGTTGAAAAATCAGTTGAAAAAGGACAAAACACATGTTGTATCATCCACACACCATACACCAAGCACACACAGACAAGGAAGGACCATATGGAATACAGCAACAGGACGGTCAGTTAGACTGATTCAAGTCTGAATTCCTAAAGGACTAATCAATTTTGGACCCAAATAGAAAAGGATACCAAAATCTTATTTGTGTTTAATTGCAGATAGTAGGTACAAGCATTGGATCAATATGGTATTTGGACAGTGGATGTTCACGACATATGACAGGAGATTCAAATTTATTATCTCAACTGGTCAAATATACTGGTCCAAACATCAGTTTTGGGGATAACTCCAAAGGTAAAACTGTGGGTAAGGGTAAGCTTATCCATGATAACTTCACCATTGATGATGTTTTTGTCACGCCCCGAGCCCGAGCCCGTGTCTGCGTGACTGCACAATGGGCCCCTATAGCAACTACTTCGTATTCGTCCTCGCTTTACGAAAATGATTAACCCAAGTTGCTATAGAAGTCCATTGTAAGTCATTATAAACTCATTTTAGATCTTTGATTTTTTCGATGTGGGACAAGGGTATCACAATCACCCCTCCTTCAGAACGCGACGTCCTCGTCGCGGCCTGACCCCTCGATCCACCAGCACCGAGAATCTAGAGGTGGCTCCTACAGGTTCAAGAGGTGGCTCCCGTCATGTAGCACTTTGCCCCGCAGGTTCAAGAGGTGGCTCCCATGCACGTAGCACTTTGCCCTGCATAACACTTATTTCCCGGTGTTCCATGCCGGTGACCGGCTCTGATACCAATCTGTCACGCCCCGAGCTCGAGCCCGAGCCCGTGTCTGCGTGACTGCACAATGGGCCCCTATAGCAACTACTTCGTATTCGTCCTCGCTTTACGAAAATGATTAACCCAAGTTGCTATAGAAATCCATTGTAAGTCATTATAAACTCATTTTAGATCTTTGATTTTTTCTATGTGGGACAAGGGTATCACAGTTTTATTAGTCGAGAATCTTAAGTATAATCTGATAAGCATTAGTCAGTTATGCGATAATGGATTCTCAGTTCAGTTTGACAAACACTCATGTTCAGTCAAAAACTCAACTGAAGAGATTATTCTAACTGGCAAAAGGTGTGGAAACACTTACAAAATCAGCTGGAATGATCAACCTTATACACCAGTATGCTTTATTGCCTCTAAATCATCTCAAAACTGGTTGTGGCATAAAAGGTTAAGTCATTTAAATTTTAAATCCCTTGCCTATCTGAGTAAGCATGAACTTGTAACTGGTTTGCCCAAAATAAATTTTTCAAAAGAAAAACTTTGCTCAGCATGTCAGTATGGAAACCAAGTACGATCGATCCTCTTTCAAAAACAAAGGCTGTAAATCTTCATCCCGATGCTTAGAATTATTGCACATGGATCTCTTTGGTCCAATACCAGTCATGAGCTTAGGGGGAATGAAATACACCTTGGTGGTCGTAGATGACTTTTCAAGATTTACTTGGGTTATATTTCTCAAATCCAAAGACCATACGGCTGCACAACTGATTAAACTCTTCAAACGACTTTTAAATGAAAAATCAGTTGGAATTGATCGAATCAGATCTGATCGAGGAACTGAATTCATCAATCAAACACTTTCAAGCTTTTTAGAAAATACTGGAATCAAGCATGAGCTCTCAGCAGCAAGAACACCTCAGCAAAATGGTGTAGCTGAGAGAAGGAATCGGACTCTTAAAGAAGCTGCTAGAACAATGCTTGCTGATTCTGGTATCTCTCAAAAATTTTGGGCAGAAGCAGTAAAAACTGCATGCTACACTCAGAACAGATCAATGATTAATAAAAATCACATGAAAACACCATATGAGATCTGGCATGGAAGAAAAAGCATAATCACTTACTTCAAAATATTTGGCTGTAGATGTTTTATTCATAACAATGGTAAAAATTATCTAAAAGCATTCGATGTCAAATCTGCAGAAGGAATATTCCTTGGATATTCATCAGTTAGCATAGCTTACAGAGTATTTAATAAGAAAACCTTAAATGTTGAAGAATCTGCACATGTTGATTTTGATGAAACGGCACTAATTGATAAGCCAACTGATCAAGTTGAGCTAGCTGATCAATTTACAGATATCAGTCTGGAAGATGATGACACAGACGAAAGTCGTAATAATCAAAATATCTTTCATACACCTGAACCTGAGATATTGGATCAACCAGCTGAATTGGAAGCAAATCTTGACAATCAGTTAGTGGAGCAAACTAATGTGAATCAGTTAACAACTGAATCAGCTCCAACTGAAACTGAGAACATTCAGTTACCTAACGAAGAATTTGCTGACGGTGAAGCAACAAATGCTGAAGTTAGATGGAAGAAATCACACCCTCCAGAACTGGTAATAGGTAACCCATCTGATCCAGTAAGAACAAGAAATCAGATGCTCAATTTATTTATTCATTCAGCTTTTGTATCTCAATCAGAACCAACAAAAACTGACGAAGCTCTTGCTGATCCTAATTGAATTAATGCAATGCAAGAAGAGCTAAATCAGTTTGTTCATAACAATGTCTGGAACTTAGTTCCAAGACCAGTTTCTAAAACTGTTATAGGTACAAAATGGGTGTACAGAAACAAACTGAACGAAGATGGTTCAGTTGTGCGCAACAAAGCAAGGCTAGTGGCACAAGGATATAGACAAGAAGAAGGAATTGATTATGATGAAACATATGCACCAGTTGCAAGACTGGAGGCAATCAGAATATTTCTTGCCTATGCATCCTTCAAGAACTTTAAAGTCTATCAAATGGATGTGAAAAGTGCATTCCTAAATGGCCAATTGCAGGAAGAAGTCTACGTTGAACAACCTCCAGGTTTTGTCAATCATAACTTCCCTGATCATGTCTATTATTTGAACAAAGCGTTATATGGTCTCAAACAAGCTCCAAGAGCTTGGTATGAAACCCTTTCAAAATTCCTAACTGATCATGATTTTTATGTTGGATCAGTTGATAAGACTTTGTTTAAATTTTCGAAAAATGATCATATCTTACTTGTTCAAATTTACGTTGATGACATTATTTTTGGGTCAACTAACCCCAAATTATGCAAGAAATTTTCCAAGTTGATGCAGGATAAGTTCGAGATGAGCATGATGGGTGAGCTGACATTCTTTCTTGGTTTACAAGTAAAGCAACTGGATTCAGGAACATTTATCAGTCAAACCAAATATACCAAGGAATTGCTGAAGAAATTTGGCATGGAATCTTGTTCAGCAGCAAGCACTCCAATGAGCTCATCAGTTAAATTAGACACTGATCAAGGGGGAATATCAGTTGAGACGACACTATACAGAGGTTTAATAGGTTCTTTATTGTACCTAACTGCTAGTCGTCCTGATATTATGTTTGCTGTATGTATATGTGCAAGATTTCAAGCTAATCCTAAGCAATCACATTTTTCTGCTGCCAAATGTATCTTGAAATATCTTAAAGGGACGGAAAATTTTGGATTATGGTACTCTAAAGACTCATCTTTCAATTTAGTTGGCTATTCAGATGCAGATTATGCAGGATGCAAGCTTGATCGGAAAAGTACAAGTGGATCATGTCAGTTTCTTGGAGACAGACTGATCTCCTGGTTTATTAAAAAGCAAACATCCATAGCAACTTCCACAACTGAAGCAGAATATCTTGCTGCTGGAAGCTGCTGTGCCCAACTACTCTGGATTCAGCAACAACTGAAAGATTATGGTGTTGATGCAAAGGAATCACCAATATTCTGTGACAACACGAGTACAATTGCTATTACATACAATCCAGTTCTTCACTCCAGGACTAAGCATATAGATGTCAGACATCATTTCATCAGAGATCATGCACTGAAGAAGAACATCAGATTAGAATACGTCTCAACGGAACAACAAGCAGCAGACATCTTCACAAAACCATTACCAGAGGCTAAGTTTTCTTATTTCTGAAATATTCTTGGTTTAATTGATTTATCTTAAGACATTGTTAGTAATATAACTTCACTAACAGAATTAAGTGCAGAAAATAAGAACACAACAAATTGAGAATAATATTTCACTAAGAATACCAACGTTCCCAATTTACAGAAGAAATCATAGATCCAACTGTATCTAGCCATGCCCTAACCCAATCATTTAACTCATAAATTCGAACTCCAGCAAATGCCCTTGACTTTGAGATCTTATCAACAACATGCCACTCCTTCCATAGCATTGTTTCTAAAAGACATTTGTCTTCAACCAAATCATTAACATGCCTAACCTCAAAACGAGCAAGGTATTTCAGTGCTCTTGCCTCCTGAGCACGAGTAGGAATGACACCACTGTCACTCACCATCTTCAACTCATAAATCTTTTCCCAGGTTGTCAATACCTTCTGAAAGACATATCTTTCCATTTTTCTTTTAATTTCAGTTAAGCGAGGGTCTGACTGATCAGTCACATGAACGTGAGTGCTACTGCATGCATCAGAATCAGACATGTTGAAATAGTTTTGAACTGATGTGGAATCACATTTTTATCACTATCATCTCATTTATAAGAAAAAGGTGTTGAAGAAGTTGAAGAATCACAAGTCAATTAAAGCGTTTCTCACATTTATCGAGGACATTTAAGATATCAGTTGATCATTGTCAACTGATAACAGTTTGAATTTTATTAGTTGTTTCATTATCAACTTATGAAAATTAGTTTTTCATCAGTTCATTTGTTTACTTATCAAAACTGATGACTGTTAGCATTTCATTAGATCATATAACAGATAATTGTGTGAAGAAATAAAACAAAACGATGCATTAAATATTTTATTCATCCATAAATATTTGAAAGGATTACTGTAATAGCCGAGCCCGGTGTACGGTACGATTTAAGTTTCGTATGTTATTTGAGTTTTGTGATTAGATGTTTAGAATTGTGTTTTGGGCTATAGTATTATTGGTTATTGTTGTCTTGAGGTATTAGATGTTGTTGGTTGTGCGTTTCAGTGTTTCGGTTCGATTTTCAGTTGCCTTGGTTTGTTCTTGGCCGAAGTGGTACCGCACCCGCACCCTTGCAAGGACCGCACCTGCGGTCATTTATGTTGGATTTTGATGGTTTTACCGTGAGGACACCGCACCCGCGGCAGTGTAAGCACCGCACCCGCGGTGAGACCGCACCCGCGGTAATTGTAGCACCGCACCCGCGGTGATCGTGCATGGAATTTTGTTGGAATGCCGTGAGCTTAGCGCACCCGCAGTGCTTGTGTGACCGCACCCGCGGTGTAAGTATGGGCGAGATATTTAGTACCTTTTTGATTGAGTTGACTTCATTTCTACCTTATCTCCTTCTTCATTTCCGATTTTCCTCTCTAGTTCCAAGGGTTTTCTACCATTTCTTTCATTTCCTATCTTCAATCCAAGCTTCTTTTTGACGATTCGACTTGAGATCGACGTTCTCCTTGGTGCTAGGAAGCTTAGGTAAGTTTTTGGTGCGATTCTATCATGGTTTTTGGAGATGAGTTGTTATAGGGTGTTGTATTGGTTGGTTTAATAGATTATTTGACTTGTATTTGTGGATTTAGACTTGATATTGGTGTTGTTTATGGATTATTGTTGTAGGTGGTGTACCAAGAGCTAAGTTTGAGGTGTTCTATTGGTTTGTAAGTGGAATTTCATCCTTTGTGCTCACATGATTTTATATGTATTGTGTTTTAAAGATTTTAAAGTGTTATTCCCTTCCATTGATCCATTGTTATGCATTGATTTCATTGATTATCTATTGGAGGCATTGTATGTCTCACTATTGTTAGAAAGGGAATAAAAAAAGATAGAGATTTCGAAACGACGGCTTTAAATGCTATTCAGAGTTCAAATGTTTTATTGGATTGATTAATCATAGTCAGAGCATTGCATGCAATTAGTTGATCAACGACCATAGGCTTTTATCCCTCACAGTTATCGATTTATATGGATGGGATATTTGCAACCACAGACAGAGATACTATTGATATCAATCCAACCAGAGAAAAGAGAATACCATCGTATTGCTATCTATTGCTATTGCTATTGCTACAGTTATTGCTACAGTATTCATGTTTCAGAGTTGATGGTATTTATGATTTCAAAGTCATGTTTTACAGAGTATACTATGTATCATTGCTATGTTAGAGTTCCACTTGCTGAGATTTATTCTCATTTCAGTTATTTCATGTGATGCAGATAAGAGTGACCGACCAGGACAGTGATCGTGGATGGGGGTCATATGCATACACCGTTGGAAGGAAGATTATTTTGCAAATATTTTGGGACATGATCATAAGAATGATTGTTTTGTATTTTGTATTTCATTTGAATGATCATGTATTTATTTTGTAAACATTTTATGAAATGTATTTTGAAACTCCTTCCATATTTGAAATAAAATTTTATTTCCGCTGTGTATTTTTATTGTTACGGGTCAGGGTGTCACATTTAGTGGTATCAGAGCGGTCGTCTACTTTCAACTGTCTGGGTACGTTTTCTTGCATCTATCCATTGTTATATATTGATTGGTGTCTTGTGAGCAATTGTAGAGTATGCCTCCTAAGCTTAAGACGACAGAGGGTGAGGATAGTTCTTCCTCTAGAGTTGTCGACGAGTTCGGCAAGTTGCTTAAGGAGCAGGCCAAAGTGCATAGCGAGCAGATCAACAGCTCATTCGTATGCAAGGAACTGGACAGGTTAGAGGCCAAGTGAGAGGTCAGGTTGCTCAGGCTGTTGGCACTGATGCCGTCTTTTCTGCTTTTAAGAGGATGGATCCACCAGAGTTTTCAGGGAGCACTGATCCTTTAGTTGCAGTTGAGTGGGTCAAGGCTTTAGAGGCGATCTTCGATCATCTCCAGTACGAGGACAAAGACAGGATCAGCTGTGCCGTTTTCATGTTGGTTAAAGCTGCTCGCATTTGGTGGAATGCGACGAAGGTTGGTGTGACTGTTGCGACACTGAAGTGGTCAGAGTTCACAGACTTGTTCTATGACAAGTATTTCCCCGATGCACTTCGAGCGAGGAAGGTTACGGAGTTCTTGGAGCTTCGTCAGGGGAGCTTGGATGTTGGTGAGTACATTCTGAAGTTTGAGGAGGGTTGCTTGTTTGCTCCTTACATTGCTTCCAATGACAAAGATAAAGGCGCTCATTTCATTCGAGGCCTTAGAGCTGAGATTCGTCGTGATATCAACGTGTCCAAGGCTGTTACTTTCAAGGAGATCGTGTCCAAAGCTTTGTTGGCCGAGCAGGATGAGAAGGACATCGCCAGGGAGAGGCAAGAGAGGCATCAAGCTATTGCTCAGAGAGGCCAGGGTTCTAATCAGAGGGGCATGGATCGTTTCAAAGGCAATGGAAAGATGGAGCCGAATCCTAGACCTCCGCCAGTTCCAGTTGATCCGAGAAGCCACTGTGTCCTAAGTGTGGCAAGCATCATCGAGGAGAGTGCAGACTTGGCACTCATTCTTGTTACCGTTGTGGCACGGCATGCCACGTTGCCAGGAATTGTCCACGAGGAGCTAGCCAAGGGAAGGTGCAGGGTCGTATCTTTGCGATGACAAAGGAAGGTATTAATCATGATTCTTCATTGATCTCTAGTACTATTTTGATTTCAGGCAGAGTAGCTACGACTTTGGCAGATTCTGGTGCTACTCATTCTTTTATGTCTGAATTGTTTTTGAGATCTTTGGGTATAGTTCCTTCTGTCCTTCCCCTCCAGCTTAGTGTTGTTTTGCCTTCGGGGGACGTGTTGTGCCCGACGTCGATTGTGTTTGCTTGCCCCATTCGTATTGTTGATAGGAAGGTTTTTGCTGATTTGATTGTCATCCCGATGGTTGCCTTTGATGTTATTCTTGGCATGGATTGGCTTTCGACTTACCGTGCAGTTATCGATTGTGTTGCTAAGAAGGTGACTTTTGCAGATGATGGCCAGGGAGGAGTTCTCGCCAGCTCAGGTACTTCGCTGGTCCTTCCTTTTATTTCTTGTCTTGATGCTGAGAGATTGCTGTGTAGAGGTTGCGATGGGTTTCTTGCTTCTATTGTGGATGTGGATAGACTGATTAAGTTGAATATAGATGATATTGATGTTGTGAGGGAGTTTGCTGATGTGTTTGAGGATGATGTTCCGGGTTTGCCGCCGGACAGAGATGTTGAGTTCGTTATCGATTTAGCTCCAGGTACGGTTCCTATTTCTAAGGCTCCGTACCGAATGGCTCCTACTGAGATGAAGGAGTTGAAGACTCAGTTGCAGGATCTTTTAGATAAGGGTTTCATTCGTCCGAGTTCTTCGCCTTGGGGAGCTCCGGTTCTATTCGTTAAGAAGAAGGATGGTTCTTTGCGTCTGTGTATCGACTACAGGGAGCACAACAAAGTGACTGTCAAGAACAAGTATCCGTTGCCACGGATAGATGATTTGTTTGATCAGCTCCATGGTGCCACTGTATTTTCGAAGATTGATCTTCGGTCTGGCTACTAACAGTTGAAGGTTAGGGAGTCTGATATCCCTAAGACGGCGTTCAGGACCAGGTACGGTCACTTTGAGTTTCTGGTTATGTCTTTTGGTCTGACCAATGCCCCTTCAGTCTTCATGGACCTGATGAACCGTGTGTTCAAGCCTTATCTGGATAGCTTCGTCATTGTCTTTATCGACGATATCTTGATCTATTCCAAGACCAGAGAGCTTCATGCAGAGCATCTCAGAGTGGTTCTTCAGTTGTTGCGAGAGAAGAGGTTGTTTGCCAAGCTGAAGAAGTGTGAGTTTTGGCTGGATCAGATTTCTTTCCTAGGCCATGTTGTTTCGAGGGATGGCATTGCTGTTGATCCATTGAAGATAGAGGCGATTCAGAATTGGCCTATTCCTACTTCTGTTTCAGAGGTACGCAGTTTCCTTGGTTTGGCGGGTTACTATCGTTGTTTCATTTCAGATTTTTCCAAGATTGCTCTGCCATTGTCCAATCTGACGAGGAAGACTGTGAAGTTCGAGTGGTCTATCGATTGCCAGAGTGCATTCCAGGAGTTGAAGGATAGATTGACGACAGCTCCTGTTCTTTCATTGCCCAGTGGTTCTGAGGATTTTGTTGTCTATACTGATGCGTCGAAGAGAGGCCTTGGTGCAGTGCTAATGCAGCGAGGTAAGGTCATTGCCTATGCTTCTCGTCAGTTGAAAGTCTATGAGAAGAATTATCCGACGCACGATTTGGAGCTAGCAGCTGTGGTTTTCGCCCTGAAGATTTGGAGACATTACTTGTATGGCGAAAAGTGTGAGATCTTCACAGACCACAAGAGTTTGAAGTATCTATTTTCGCAGAAAGAGCTCAATATGCGGCAGAGGAGGTGGTTAAAGCTTGTCAAGGATTATGATGTGACGATCAGTTATCACCCAGGGAAGGCGAACGTTGTGGCTGATGCTTTGAGCCGCAAGTCGAGTGCTTCATTGAGTTCTTTGATTCAGAGGCCATTGTTGATGGATTTGCAGAGAGAGGAGATTGATCTGGTGATTCCAGGTACCATTGCTCGTCTTTCAGCGTTGGTTATTCGATCTACTTTGACGGACATGATCCGTAGAGAGCAGGCGACTGATGTGCAGTTGCTAGAGTTGAGAGCTAGAGCGGAGGAGAGGGGTAATTCAGAGTTTGATTCGAATGGTGATGGATTGGTGACTTTCAGAGGCCGTATCTGTGTTCCTATTGGCGATGATATTCGGCGAGATGTCTTGACAGAGGCTCATACTGCGCCATATTCGATTCATCCAGGCAGTACGAAGATGTATCAGGATCTTCGTCGGCTCTATTGGTGGCCAGGTATGAAGAAAGATATTGCTTTGTTCATTTCTCAGTGCCTTACTTGTCAGCAGGTGAAGATTGAGCATCAGAGACCTGCTGGGACATTGCTATCTTTGCCGATTCCTCAGTGGAAGTGGGAGCATATTACGATGGATTTCGTGACTGGTCTTCCCAGAGTGCAGAAAGGTTATAATTCTATTTGGGTCATTGTTGATAGGTTGACCAAGTCAGCGCACTTTCTCCCAGTCAAGACGACGTACTCCATGAATCAGTATGCAGAGGATTATATTGCAGAGATTGTTATACTTCACGGTGTCCCTGTGTCGATCGTGTCTGATCGTGACCCCAGGTTTACCTCCGAGTTTTGGAAGAGTTTGCATAGAGCTATGAGTTCGCGGTTAGCTTTCAGTACAGCTTATCACCCTCAGAGCGACGGTCAGTCAGAGAGAGTCATTCAGATTTTAGAGGACTTGCTCAGAGCTTGTACTATTGACTATTCTGGTGGCTGGGATTCTAAATTGCCACTTGTGGAGTTCACGTACAACAATAGCTACCAGGCGTTGATTGGGATGGCACCGTATGAGGCACTTTATGGCAGGAAGTGCAGATCGCCCTTGTATTGGGATGAGGTTGGTGAGAGAAAGATGTTGGGTCCCGAGTTGGTCCAGCAGACAGCCGATGTTGTTACTGTGATCAGAGAGAGGATGAAGACTGCTCAGTCGAGACAGAAGAGCTATGCAGATGTTCGTCGTAGACCTTTGCAGTTCGAGGTTGGCGATCATGTATTTCTGAAGATTGCACCTCTCAAGGGTGTGATGAGATTTGGCAAGAAGGGTAAGTTGAGTCCGAGATTTATTGGCCCTTTTGAGATCTTGGACAGAGTTGGTGACAGAGCCTACAGATTAGCCCTACCGCCTGATCTTGACAGAGTTCACAATGTGTTTCATGTATCGATGCTCAGGAAGTATATTGCGAATCCTTCCCATGTTCTTCACCACGAGCCATTGGACTTGACGCCGAATTTGACTTACCAAGAGATTCCGATTCAGATTCTGGATCGCACAGTTAGAGTATTGAGGAACAAAGAGATCGGCATCGTTAAAGTCCTTTGGAGGAACCATTTGATCGAGGAGGCTACGTGGGAACCAGAGGATGAGATGAGAGAGAAGTATCCTGAGTTGTTCGTGCAGTGACGTCAATTTCGCGGACGAAATTCCTCTAAGGAGGGGAGATTGTAATAGCCGAGCCCGGTGTACGATACGATTTAAGTTTCGTATGTTATTTGGGTTTTGTGATTAGATGTTTAGTATTTGTGTTTTGGGCTATAGTATTATTGGTTATTGTTGTCTTGAGGTATTAGATGTTGTTGGTTGTGCGTTTCAGTGTTTCGGTTCGATTTTCAGTTGGCTTGGTTTGTTCTTGGCCGAAGTGGTACCGCACCCGCACCCTTGCAAGGACCGCACCCGCGGTCATTTATGTTGGATTTTGATGGTTTTACCGTGAGGACACCGCACCCGCGGCAGTGTAAGCACCGCACCCGCGGTAATTGTAGCACCGCACCCGCGGTGATCGTGCATGGAATTTTGTTGGAATGCCGTGAGCTTAGCGCACCCGCGGTGCTTGTCTGACCGCACCCTCGGTGTAAGTATGGGCGAGATATTTAGTACCTTTTTGATTGAGTTGACTTCATTTCTACCTTATCTCCTTCTTCATTTCCGATTTTCCTCTCTAGTTCCAAGGGTTTTCTACCATTTCTTTCATTTCCTATCTTCAATCCAAGCTTCTTTTTGAAGATTCGACTTGAGATCGACGTTCTCCTTGGTGCTAGGAAGCTTAGGTAAGTTTTTGGTGCGATTCTATCATGGTTTTTGGAGATGAGTTGTTATAGGGTGTTGTATTGGTTGGTTTAATGGATTATTTGACTTGTATTTGTGGATTTAGACTTGATATTGGTGTTGTTTATGGATTATTGTTGTAGGTGGTGTACCAAGAGCTAAGTTTGAGGTGTTCTATTGGTTTGTAAGTGGAATTTCATCCTTTGTGCTCACATGATTTTATATGTATTGTGTTTTAAAGATTTTAAAGTGTTATTCCCTTCCATTGATCCATTGTTATGTATTGATTTCATTGATTATCTATTAGAGGCATTGTATGTCTCACTATTGTTAGAAAGGGAATAAAAAAAGATTGAGATTTCGAAACGACGGCTTTAAATGCTATTCAGAGTTCAAATGTTTTATTGGATTGATTAATCATAGTCAGAGCATTGCATGCAATTAGTTGATCAACGACCATAGGCTTTTATCCCTTACAGTTATCGATTTATATCGATGGGATATTTGCAACCACAGACAGAGATACTATTGATATCAATCCAACCAGAGAAAAGAGAATACCATCGTATTGCTATATATTGCTATTGCTATTGCTATTGCTATTGCTATAGTTATTGCTATAGTATTCATGTTTCAGAGTTGATGGTATTTATGATTTCAAAGTCATGTTTTACAGAGTATACTATGTATCATTGCTATGTTAGAGTTCCACTTGCTGAGATTTATTCTCATTTCAGTTATTTCATGTGATGCAGATAAGAGTGACCGACCAGGACAGTGATCGTGGATGGGGGTCATATGCATACACCGTTGGAAGGAAGATTATTTTGCAAATATTTTGGGACATGATCATAAGAATGATTGTTTTGTATTTTGTATTTCATTTGAATGATCATGTATTTATTTTGTAAACATTTTATGAAATGTATTTTGAAACTCCTTCCATATTTGAAATAAAATTTTATTTCCGCTGTGTATTTTTATTGTTACGGGTCAGGGTGTCACAATTACATTATCATAAGTTTCCTTCACACTAGCTATCCACATATTCATCGAAACAGCTAGTGCTGAGGACGAAGTTTTGCAGAAACTGTGTGAAGAAGCGTTGCTGTTAAGAATCTCCAACTCTTTGCGCAACATCAGCTCATAAAGATGGCCTTCCTTGAAGGCATCCACCTCTGCAGAAATCTTTAAATGCTCTCGCACCTCTCTCAGTTGGGGCATCCGCCTGAACGAAGTAACCCTTCCTGAGTTATACAGGAGCTCGAGCTCCAGTAATTCTTCCCAGTAGGGAAGACTAGCATAGAAAACTTTGTCTTCAATAGCAGCTTTCTGTGCTTCCAGCGAAAAAGGATCAACGTTTGAACTACTTGCTCCTGCCATTTATCTTTGAGTATTTTCTGCTGATGCTTGTGACTAACTTCTCTATTCTTATTTATAGGCCATGTCAAAGAAGATGAAAGGACACTCCTTTAAAAGACGATTACACTACCAAGCCTTGGGATTTTCTTAATCAGGATTATTTTATTTAATACATCTATTTAGGGGGAATGAAGGTTTAAGAAGTTAACTGAGAAGACAGTTGTTAGTGAATTCTCAACTTAAAGGAATCAGTTTTTCCTAACTGATCGTTCAGTTGATTATTCAACTAATCTTCTCATCAAAGTTAAATAATTAAACCTATTATATTCCACATCAAATGACATGATTGTCTGCTAATTCATGATGAATTTCAGTTTATAACGTGTATACATTTTTAACCGCTCATTATTTTACACACACGATTACAGTACACGTACACATATTTTTACTCAAAAATTTTACTGGACTGACACGTGTCCGAAAATTCAAACAGTCACAAACATTAGTACTATTCCCCGTTTCATTTCAGTTTTCCTTTACGAGCATTTTATCTTTCTAAAGAACTCTCATTTCTCTTGAGAGATATCAGAGTTTCTAACACTTTCAAATGGCAAACCAGATTCCAGCACATCTTTTGAACGCCATGGCTATCAACTTCAACTCAATTATGTCCATTACAGACGCTGATGTAAAGAAAGTATTTCAGCAACTGGAATCAGCAGGCTTAAAACCTTTTTGGGTCTCTACGCTCAGGAAATTTATCCCAAAGAGCTTCACGACTTCTATTCAACAGGATTCATCAATTCTGATGAAAACATTGCTGCTACCATCAATAACAAACTAATGATCATCTCTGAAGATTATTTTGGAAATTTGTTTTCACTTCCTTCTGATGGGCTAGCACAATTTTCTGAAATCAAAGCATCGGAAATCGAAGAGATGCAAACTTTACTCTCTGCAGATGGACGGAAAATCAAAGTTTCCGATCCCAAGAAGGAGTTAAAGCACTGAGGTGCAACTGCTGGCAGACATCGTAGCCAAAGGGCTTTTGGCGAAGGCTGGGTCCTTTGCTGCTCTGACTCTGGAAAAGTTTCAACTCATCACAGTAATCATGACTGGACGACGAATCAACTGGAAGCATCTTCTATTCACTATTTTGAAGAACATGTTCTCTTCTGCTAAACAATCCAAAGGTTTTGCTGTCCAGCTCAGTTATCTGCTGAAAAACCAAGGGTTAATTGCTGATGATTCTGACAGATTATCAAGATTCAAGGTGTTCAATGCTAAAAACATTCTACCATCAAAAACCAAATTAGATCTTTCTCCTGAGAAATTCATCAAGATCAAGAAGGAAATTGGGATGGAGCAGGCTGCTCCCAAATTAGTCAAAGTTGCCAAGAACTTAACAAAGAAGAAAGAGTCAAAACGCAAACTGACTCTCAGTGATCCTGATAGTCAGAAGATTCTACCTCTTCAAATTGTCAAGAAACCAAGGACACTGAAGACCAAATCAGTTGATCATGAGAAACCCACATCCACTAATCAGGTAATGGATACAGGAGCTCAACAGCCAATCTAGGATGTTTTCTCAAAAGAAGTTTCAGTTGCATCCTTAACTGAGGATCAGTTACCATTATCCTCATTTCTGCCAAACATCACTGCATCCAGCAAATCATCAAAACTTCCAGGGGTCAAAGCTCCACTTATTAGTATCTCACCTTACTCTTCTTTGCCATTTGCCAGACCCACCGGAATAATACTCAGAGAAAATATTGACGCAACTACATCAGGATTAACTATCCCACACATTTTGAGTGACTCTAAGGGCAAGAGTAAACTTCAAGAAGAACCCAGACCCTCAAATGCAATTCAGACTCACATTGACCTCATCTGGCAAGAAGTCAATACATTTGCAGCAGAGAAACACCAAGTTTTTGAGGAATGGGTCAATTCGAGAGTTAATGTTTTGGCTAAGGAACTGCGCAATAAATCCAAGTTGAAAAGATTTATTGATCTAGAACGACTAGTGTTAAAAACAGTTAAGGCCTCCTCTATTCAGCAAGCTTTGCAAAGGAAGAAATATTTCTTTAACTTATATCGGGAACAAAAGTTGCAGCAAATAGTTGCTGAACTCAGGCAAAACTTTAATCCCCTTAGTCCAACTGCATTCAACGACAAAGCAGTCTATGCTCAATTGGAAACTGATCTGATAACACTGCAAGCAGAAATTAAAGACTGGGAAATGGGTCAAGAGCTGATCATCCCAGAGATGTCTCAAAAAATTGCTGAAGAAGCTCCAGCTGACCATTCAGTTGGAAACCTAGTCACGGATCTTGCTGGTTCTTCATCTCAACCAGAAGGTATTTCATCAATTGCTCCATCTTCATCAGAGACAAGCACCTACAACTAATATTCCTAAGATGTATTCTGAGGCTGAGCTGAAATTGGGAAACATTGATGAAGTCATTCAGTCAGTCGTTCAGGAATTTTCTACAGATGATCACTCTGCTGATCAAATCAATCCGGAGGTCACTATTGCTTTAAAAGAATCTGTACAACCTGATCTATCTACTGATCCGATTCACCCCACTAATGAGCCAGACACTTTAATCAATCATCCTTTAGAGGCACCAACTTCAGTTCTTTTATCATCTGCTGAACAGAACCCTCTGTCACCACCTCAGGATAAAATCACTGCTGATGATATTCCAGTTCAAGGAGAAATAACTGAAACTGATATTTCAGTTCAAAATGTTATTGAATCAGTCTCAACTGATCAAACTTTGGTCATTTCTAAGCACATCTCTAAAGCAGGAACATCTTATCAGTCTCCTCCTTCATCTTCTTCAGAAGTTGAACTTATCTTGGAAGAAGTTCAGCACTTACAGAATAATATGGAGCAAATGATCTCTACCATCTCCAAAATTCAGAACACACAACTATCTCACACTCTAAAGCTGGACCATTCACATGCATCCAACTTAGAGAAACTGAAGAAACTTCAAGACAATATGGACTCTCTTATCCAGACTGTAAAGGATCTGAAGAAGGGACTAGTCAACTCTTTCTCTACAAATCAGGATGTAAACAGTCAAAGAATTGGACGACTGGAAACCTTCGTTTCAAAGAAGATAGAATTACTGCAGACTTCCTTCACTACTATGGCCACAAGTATCTCATCAGATGTAAAACTTCTATCCATTGATGTTAGAAGGCTCTCAGACAAAATGGAGGTATTTGACAAAAAGGGGGAAAGAAGCTGAAGCAATTCATATCATTTGTCCAGTTATTTTATGATTCAGTTGTGCTGAAGAATTAGTTGAAGAATTAATCAGACTATTATTCTCAACTGATATCATTTTCTCAGACTTTATATTATCTACAAGGAACCCAGCTATTCTATGATTCAGTTGCGTAAATCTCTTGGTTTTGTCAATCACCATAAAGGGGGAAATTGTTGGAAACTAAATTCTGGGGTTTGACAAAACATAAATCAATCGATTAAATCAACTAATACGCGAAAGAAAATTCGGCAGCTGGACTTATCAACTGAAATCAGCTGACACAAACTGATCAGTTGAGAACTGATCAGTTAAAACATTCAGCCGAAAATATTAAAGTCTCTCAACTGAAGATACCTCGGGAAAGATCATTCAACAGACAGAAAGACATATAAGACAGCAATTGAATATGGAAAGCCGCACTGCATAGAACAACGTATTTCGGCTATTGAAATGAAAACGCCGTTTTACAATCAATAATGAAGTGGAAATCAAGAACACTGTCCAAGAAATGATGAAGTGGCAATCAACGGATACATAAATTCAAAGTTACCGTTGAAAGATAAGTTTATAAATATGACTAAAGAGCAGTTGAAGAGCAACGACGATCTATCAATCTCAAACTTGCTATTACTCTGTCAAAATCTCAGCTCACTCTTATTAGATCTATTCGTAGCAATCAAAGCTACAAGTTGAGCAAACTAGCACTCTGTAATATTGATAATTCAACAAGTGCTAAGTTCAGTTACTCACAGAGATCATTGTATTATACTAAGAGTTTCAGTTTAGGCAGTAGATAAGTCCTAACTGAAGTGGGTCTGTACAAGTGTTGTACTCGATCAAAGTCTTTTAGTGAATATCCTATCCTTGAGATAGAAGGGGTGGCGTAGGAGTTATTCAAATCTCCGAACATCCAGAAACATATTGTGTTGTCTTTACTTCAGTTTTTCATTTTCAGTTAGATACTCTATCTTTCAATCAGTTTACTTTCCGCAACTGATTATTCAGTTTAACTGATTGTTATTGACCGACGGGATACTTAGTTCAGTTTGTAATAAAACTGAACTACCTTTTTCGAAGAACATTTAAATCCTTTGGAGGAATTATTTGATTGAAGAAGCCACGTGGGAACCAGAGGATGTGATGAAGGAGAAGTATCCTGAGTTGTTTGCGCAGTGACGTCAATTTCGGGGACGAAATTCCTCTAAGGAGGGGAGATTGTAATAGCCGAGCCTGGTGTACGGTACGGTTTAATATTTCATAAGTTTATTGACTACTTGGTTAAGTTTAAGTATAGTTTGGATGTTAAGAGTTTCGATTTATGATTTTAGTATAGTTGGTTATAGATGATGTGCAGTGTTATTGTAGCGGCGTTACGATTAAATTCATGATAAATGGTATATTGATCCAATTGAGGTGAGGCCAATTGGAGTGGTTAGATAAGACATAAGACTATAACTTTCTTATTTTGAGTTTTGTTCAAATCATTGTGGAAGGTAAGCCAAAAGTGTCCCGAAGTGTGTCGTGTGATTCGACGTTCCTCCAGTGACACAGGTTGGGAGATTTAGCATACCTTTTTAGTCAGACCTCCAAATGATCTGAAATTTTGAGGGAGTCAAGATAAGACATAGAGCTACAACTTTGTAGTTTACCACTTTTTCTAATTCGGACGGGAAGAGGCGTTTCTGAGGCGATCTTTGAAGAAGCTGTGCGCAGAGTACGCTGTGGCAGGACCGATGCAGGAGCGCACCCGCGGTCATGTAAGGACCGCACCCGCGGTCCCAGTGGTTCAGAAAATGGTGTTTGGTCGAAGGCTTGGCGCACCCGTGGCGCTTGTGTGACCGCACCCGCGGTGGAGGTATGGCCGAGATATTTAGTGCTTTTTGGAGTGGTTGGCCATCACTTTACTCATTTCTTCCCCTTCATTTCGACTTTTCTCTCTACCTTATAGGGTTTTCTTCCATTTCTTTCATTTCCTATCTTCAATCCAAGCTTCTTTTTGACGATTCGAGTTGAGAGCGACGTTCTCCTTGGTGCTAGGAAGCTTAGGTAAGCATTTGGTGCGATTCTTTTAAGGTTTTGAGTTAAGAGTTGACTTGGGTTTGTTATTCTTGTGGATTTATGGATTTATTGTTATGGATTCTTGGATATAGAGTTGATGTTGGTGTTATTTATGGATTATTGTTGTAGGTGGTGAACCAAGAGCTTATTTGAGGTGTTCTATTGGGTTGTAAGTGGAATTTCATCCCTTGTGCTCACATGATGTTATATGTATTGTGTTTCAAAGGTTTTAATGTGTTATTCCCTTCAATTGATTCATTGTTATGTATTGATTTCATTGATATGTATATTGGAGGCATTTTATGTCTCATTATTGTTCAAAGGGAATAAAAGAGAAAAGAAAGAGTTTCAAAGTGATTGTTAAAGCCAAGAAAGAGTTTAAATGTTTCTATTGGATTGATAAATACATAGCCAGAGAATTGCATGCAATTAGTTGATCAACGCCCATAGGCTTGTATCCCTCAGAGTTATCGGTTTATATCGATTTGGGATACGGGTACCACAGTCAGAGATACTATTGATATCAATCCAACCAGAGAAAAGAGAAATACCATCTTATTGCTATCTTATTGCTACAGTATTCATGTTTCAGAGTTGATGGTATTTATGATTTCAAAGTCATGTTTTCAGAGTATATTGTCATTGCTATGTAAGAGTTCCACTTACTGAGATTTATTCTCATTTCAGTTATTTCATGTGATGCAGATCAGAGTGGTGGCCCGGGACCTTGACTGTGGACAAGGGGGTCATATGCATACACCGTTGGGAGGAAGATTTTGGCATGATCATAGGAATGATGTTTTGTATTTTTTTATGTCATTTAAATGATCATGTACTTATTTTGTTGTAAAAACGTTTAAAGAAATGTATTTTGAAACTCCTTCCATATTTTAAAGAAAAATTTATTTCCGCTGCGTATTTTTATTGTTACGGGATAGAGGTGTCACATTTAGTGGTATCAGAGCGGTGTTCTTCGGACCAATGCATATGACTTCGTCTACTTTCAACTGTCCGGGTATGTTTTCTTGCATCTATCCATTGTTATATATTGATATGTCTTTTGTGAGCACACTGTAGAGTAGAGGATGCCACCTAAGAGGAAAGCAGTAGAGGGTGAGGATAGTTCTTCCTCGAGAGTTGTCGACGAGTTCGGCAAGTTACTGAGAGAGCAGTCCAAGGTCCATAGTGAGTAGATTCAGCAGTTGCTCCGATTGCAAGGAGCAGGTCAGGGCAGAGGTCAGGGTAGAGGGCAGGTTGCTCAGGTTGTTGGCAGTGATGCCATATTTTCTGCGTTTAAGAGGATGGATCCGCCAGAGTTTTCAGGGAGCACCGATCCTTTAGTTGCAGTTGAGTGGGTCAAGGCTCTAGAGGCGATCTTCGATCATCTCCACTATGAGGATAGAGACCGTATCAGCTGTGCTGTATTCATGTTGGTTAAAGCTGCTCGCATCTGGTGGAATGCGACCAAGGTTGGCATCGATGTTTCGACATTGAAGTGGTCAGAGGTTACAGAGTTGTTCTATGACAAGTATTTCCCCGATGCACTTCGAGCGAGGAAGGTTACGGAGTTCTTGGAGCTTCGACAGGGGAGCTTGAACGTTGGTGAGTATATCCTGAAGTTTGAGGAGGGTTGTCTATTTGCTCCTTACATTGCATCCAATGACAGAGATAAAGGCGCTCATTTCATTCGAGGCCTTAAAGCAGAGATTCGTAGAGATATCAACATGTCCAAGGCTGTGACTTTCAAGGAAATCGTGTCCAAGGCTTTGTTGGCCGAGCAGGACGAGAAGGACATTGCCCGGGAGAGGCAAGCGAGACATCAGGCTAGTGCTCAGAGGAGCCAGAGTTCGAGTCAGCAAGGTGGAGATCGATTCAAAGGGAAAGACAAGATGGATCTGAGTCCTAGACCACCGACAGTCCCATCTGATTCTGAGAAGCCATTGTGTCCCAAGTGCGGCAGACACCATTGGGGAGAGTGCAGATATGGCACTTATTCTTGTTATCGTTGTGGCACGGCAGGTCCACGTTGCCAGAGATTGTCCTCGAGGAGCTAGCCAGGAGAAAGTGCAGGGTCGTATCTTTTCGATGACCAAGGAAGATGATGACGATAGGGGAGGTATGCTCGCCAGTGCAGGTACTTCGCTGGTCCTTCCTTTTATTTCATGTTTTGAGGCTGAGAGATTGCTGTGTAGAGGTTGTGATGGGTTGTTGGCTTCTATTGTTGATGTGGATAGTATGGTTAAGTTGAATATTGATGATATTGATGTGGTGAGAGAATTTGTTGATGTGTTTGAGAATGATGTGCCGGGTTTGCCTCCGGACAGAGATGGGGAGTTTGTGATTGCTTTGATGGTTCCGAGGACCATTGCTCGTTTATCAGCGTTGGTTATTAGGGCTACATTGACGGACAGGATCCGTAGAGAGCAGACTGACGAGGTTCAGTTGTTAGAGATGAGAACTAGAGCAGAGGAGAGAGGTACCTTAGAGTTTAGAGTGTATGGTGATGGTTTGGTGACTTTCAGAGGTCGTATTTGTGTTCCTGTGTCGATCGTGATTGGTCGTGACCCTAGATTTACTTCAGAGTTTTGGAAGAGTTTGCACAGAGCTATGGGTTCGCGGTTAGCGTTTAGTACAGCTTATCACCCTCAGAGTGACGGTCCGTCAGAGTATTGAGGAACAAAGAGATCGGCATTGTTAAAATCCTTTGGAGGAATTATTTGATTGAAGAAGCCACGTGGGAACCAGAGGATGTGATGAAGGAGAAGTATCCTGAGTTGTTTGCGCAGTGACGTCAATTTCGGGGACGAAATTCCTCTAAGGAGGAGAGATTGTAATAGCCGAGCCTGGTGTACGGTACGGTTTAATATTTCATAAGTTTATTGACTACTTGGTTAAGTTTAAGTATAGTTTGGATGTTAAGAGTTTCGATTTATGATTTTAGTATAGTTGGTTATAGATGATGTGCAGTGTTATTGTAGCGGCGTTACGATTAAATTCATGATAAATGGTATATTGATCCAATTGAGGTGAGGCCAATTGGAGTGGTTAGATAAGACATAAGGCTATAACTTTCTTATTTTGTTTTGTTCAAATCATTGTGGAAGGTAAGCCAAAAGTGTCCCGAAGTGTGTCGTGTGATTCGACGTTCCTCCAGTGACACAGGTTGGGAGATTTAGCATAACTTTTTAGTTAGACCTCCAAATGATCTGAAATTTTGAGGGAGTCAAGATAAGACATAGAGCTACAACTTTGTAGTTTACCACTTTTTCTAATTCGGACGGGAAGAGGCGTTTCTGAGGCGATCTTTGAAGAAGCTGTGCGCAGAGTACGCTGTGGCAGGACCGATGCAGGAGCGCACCCGCGGTCATGTAAGGACCGCACCCGCGGTCCCAGTGGTTCAGAAAATGGTGTTTGGTCGAAGGCTTGGCGCACCCGCGGCGCTTGTGTGACCGCACCCGCGGTGGAGGTATGGCCGAGATATTTAGTGCTTTTTGGAGTGGTTGGCCATCACTTTACTCATTTCTTCCCCTTCATTTCGACTTTTCTCTCTACCTTATAGGGTTTTCTTCCATTTCTTTCATTTCCTATCTTCAATCCAAGCTTCTTTTTGACGATTCGAGTTGAGAGCGACGTTCTCCTTGGTGCTAGGAAGCTTAGGTAAGCATTTGGTGCGATTCTTTTAAGGTTTTGAGTTAAGAGTTGACTTGGGTTTGTTATTCTTGTGGATTTATGGATTTATTGTTATGGATTCTTGGATATAGAGTTGATGTTGGTGTTATTTATGGATTATTGTTGTAGGTCGTGAACCAAGAGCTTATTTGAGGTGTTCTATTGGGTTGTAAGTGGAATTTCATCCCTTGTGCTCACATGATGTTATATGTATTGTGTTTCAAAGGTTTTAATGTGTTATTCCCTTCAATTGATTCATTGTTATGTATTGATTTCATTGATATGTATATTGGAGGCATTTTATGTCTCATTATTGTTCAAAGGGAATAAAAGAGAAAAGAAAGAGTTTCAAAGTGATTGTTAAAGCCAAGAAAGAGTTTAAATGTTTCTATTGGATTGATAAATACATAGCCAGAGAATTGCATGCAATTAGTTGATCAACGCCCATAGGCTTGTATCCCTCAGAGTTATCGGTTTATATCGATTTGGGATACGGGTACCACAGTCAGAGATACTATTGATATCAATCCAACCAGAGAAAAGAGAAATACCATCTTATTGCTATCTTATTGCTACAGTTATTGCTACAGTATTCATGTTTCAGAGTTGATGGTATTTATGATTTCAAAGTCATGTTTTCAGAGTATATTGTCATTGCTATGTAAGAGTTCCACTTACTGAGATTTATTCTCATTTCAGTTATTTCATGTGATGCAGATCAGAGTGGTGGCCCGGGACCTTGACTGTGGACAGGGGGTCATATGCATACACCGTTGGGAGGAAGATTTTGGCATGATCATAGGAATGATGTTTTGTATTTTTTTTATGTCATTTAAATGATCATGTACTTATTTTGTTGTAAAAACGTTTAAAGAAATGTATTTTGAAACTCCTTCCATATTTTAAAGAAAAATTTATTTCCGCTGCGTATTTTTATTGTTACGGGATAGAGGTGTCACAAATTTATTGACTTAGTTTAATAAACAATCTTTATTTTAATATAATTCATTATTTTATTGTTTGTTAATTCTTTATCTGTATACACATGTGATTAACATAGATAAATGACCTTGATTTTACTTTAATACAAATGAATCGTAATCTATATTGAAACTAATTTGTAAACACTGTATAATCTAAATTCGTTCCTAGTCGATTCAGCTGCCTAAAATTGGATAAATGTCGCTTGAGCTCGAGACTCGCATATGTGATGTTGTGTACCGCGTTTCTTCGTAAGGGCATAGAGATGTCCAAACATGCAGATGAGTAGTCATATGATGATTATACCAAATTACCCTCCTCGGACTTTTCAAGTGGTTATCATACACCATTAGTCCTCACGACCCGGGACAACACTGATGCTCTATATGCTAGGGCTATGCTTTGACTCGTTTACCGACTCCATGAGGGTCATCATTTGACGAGATTGGGTATAGTTGTGACGCATGTAGGAGCCAGTGCATTGTAGTCGGGAATTCACTGCTCATCTACGGGTGTAAATATCCTGTGTGATCTGATGAAATAATAGTTCATGGAATCTCTGACCCGTATGAGAGGTACGTTAGAGAAAGAGTTCTCCAATTATACATGCGATGCCACTATTTAGTCTCAAATATGTGTCACATAGTTATCGAATTCTTATGCAACTCTCGATGAACCAATTATTGCAGATTCGATCGGGATATATGAGAGGAAGATACCTTACTGTAAGATTAGCAATAACCGACTGGTTCTTGTAGGCACTATCAGTGATACATAGGGAATCATGGGGCGATGGCTACCAGATGTTCTTACCATGATTCGATAGGTGTAATAAGAAATATGATTTCTCACATTCTAATAATCAATTGTTGATACATAGAATGGGGCAAATTAGGGTAATCCCGAATAAAGAATTATGTTCTGAATCACAATGAGTTGTGAACCCACGACTAGTTGTATCTCTGAACCATTGAGGTTCACACAAGCACTGGATCATTTTGTTCCCATTGAGAGAATAAATTCAAGTATTTGAATTTATATAAAATTAGGATATAGTAAATTCAAGGAGTTGAATTTATGATAATTAAATTTTGAGAAAATAAATTCAAGGAGTTGAATTTATGAGATAGTAAATTCAAGAAATTGAAATTATGAATTTATCAAATTTGGAGATAATAAACTCAAGGAGTTGAATTTATAATTTTTGGGAATTTAAATTATTAAACTCAAAAGTTGAGTTTATTAAATATTAAATTAAATATAGTGGGGAGTATGTTTAATAGGTTTGTAGAAGTACAAACCCATTTATGTTAATTAAAAGGCCCAAATATTATATTATGGTAATTAGGTCATGAAGGCTTTATTTAATTAGGAGACTTAAACCCTAGCTTCCATAACACTAATTTTTCGAGAAAGCCTCCCCCCATCTCCTCTCCAATTTTGGCCACCCTCTTGAAAAAGGGGATTTGAGCCGTCTCTCGAATTTTGCTCTCCAACGTTGAAAGTTCTTCCAAGTATTCTAGTGGTATTTGAAAGATGAATTAATTTTCTATTCTTTGACATGATTCGAAGATTCAAGAAAGGAGTATCAAAGAACGTAGGTAGGATTTACAACAAGAGCTACGTTCGCTTATATCAACTTAGTTGGAGCAAAGTGAAAAATTCACTATATGTATATATTAAGCATCCTTTGTTTATTCAATCCAAACTATGCGATTGTCTAAATATTTTTATTGTCAAAATAAAATAAATTTTTTAAAATTTCCGCTGCATTTGGGTACGAGAGAACACAAATCACAACAGTTTGATCCTTGAAAGTGATTAGCCTTTTATACTCTAGTCGACTGATCAGTCTTAGCTCAGCATTGCGCATGGGGACGGGCACTAGGAATCGACGTAAAATGTAAATATGATCGTTGGGCTCTCTCTAGGGCATTGTCCCATAAACGGGCTCCCTCTAGGGCCTTCTCCCTGACGATATTTTAGAAAATTATATATCATATCTTTTTGTCACAATTAATTCACATCCTTCAAAATATTTTTATTTCCTTTTTAAATCATAAAATATCACGACTTTCCAAAAATACCATTTTTACAGTAAAAATTTCACAATTTTAACATAAATAATAAATAACATATTTTCATCAAATCATCATAATACATCATTTAACATACGTTATGATCCTTCGAGAAGCTGTCAACCCTTTTCGTACTATATAGGTGTAAAATAAACGTTTTGCCCTTGGACGTCAAATTTCTCGATTTTGACTTTTTCTTACTTTCATTGACTCTAGACCATCCCAAATAATTATTCATGCTTAGATTTAATTTTTAATATTTTTAGTAAACATAAACTTGGGCTTTTTAATTAATTTGTTATTTAATAATTCGTAAAGATTTTTGATTCCGAATTAACCCCAACTTTAATAATTTATTTCAAAACTTTAAATATAAATTTTTTATCCCTAAAATACCCTTTTGAACCATGAATCGACCCTCGTGGTCCATGGCTTGACCCTTTTTTTCCTACTTAACCCTAGTTCGGACCGTGTAATCTCCCTCGAGCCAACTCTTGTTTTACTCGAACCACGCCCGAGCCACCTCGAGCCAACCCCTGACCATACCACCTAGGGACCCAACCGAACCCTCTTGACCCATCTAACCAGACCCTAGCCCACGCCCCAACTCCATGCATGAGCCGCGACCGTGATTTAGGAGACTAACGAACTAGGACTCTTCCACTCGAGCCACCACTGAGCCCGAGCCCTCCTGACCCTTAATGGACCACCCTAAGAACTAGCCTAGACCACCTTAGCCAAGGCTTGACCCTCCACGCTGTAGCCGATCGCGGTTGCATCCTATGTGCATCGGAAGAGTCCATGCGATCATGGACTCTTCCATACCAGCTAACCATGGGGCTAGGACCCTTCCTAACTCTGAACCATGACTCACACCGAGCCCCAGCCCAACCCTGGGCGAGCCCCCGAGCACAACCCATAGCCAAACCCGTTCCAATCGGGTAGACTAGGAAACCCTAGGATTCTACCCTCCCACATACACAGCCCCTTCCAGCTGGTGTCCAGCCCTCGTTTCATTCCTAAAACGTCTAGGTTCTATCCATAAATCTTCTGAAATTGGCAGCCTATCCCTTGGTAATCATAATGTTTAATAAACAAGCGTAAAATCATCAAATTTTTTGAAAATATTCGTTGTATCGTTAAACTAATCGAACATAAATATTTTTCATGCAAAAATAATCAAAACATGCATAATATTGTTTGAATGATGCGTCAAAGGGATTTAGAAACGTGCCTTTGCATTTTAAAACGCTCGAATCTGCGATCGTCAACGTGGGTGCGAAAAAGAACGAACGAGCGATGAAGACTCCTTTTTTTCTTCCCTTAGAATTTTCTAAATTCAGTGTGTGTTGTGTTCGGGTGATATGGTGCAAAAAGACCTTGGTTTTCTATTTTATAGATTTTAATTTGCATGATATTGAGCTTGGGTTTTGGGCTTTAAAGTTTAGGAGCAATTAGGCCTACTCATTCTAAGTAAATTATGCTCAATAATACCTATTTAATTGAAAAATAAAAGTTTATAAAAATTAGTTTTCAAAAATTATGCATTTGATATTTTAAAAGTCTCTCATTTGCCCAAAACCGGCGTCTTGAATTAAATTGTACTCGTCTCGTCAAATAATTTGAACACTATCATTTTAGAAAAATCGTATTATTTTTAATCATATTAAGAAGCCTAGAAAATATTTATTGAGAGATATTTATTTTGTCTTGGTCGTCCCCCGTCTCCTTTCCCCAACTTAATATCAAATATTCAAATAAAATCTACAACTCTCATGAAATCATGTCATATTATCATTTAATCATGAAACCATATCTTTAATCATATAATATGCATCATGCAAGCATTTAAAATTAATAATGCAAAGCAGGTAAGCAATTTAAATCATTTGCATGCGTGTGGTTTACGTAGGTTGGCTTTTTGGACGTTACAAATACCCCCACCCTTAAATAAAATTTCGTCCTCAAAATTAAGTCTTACCAAATAGTTCGAGATAGCGACTCTTCATCTTCGACTCAGTCTCCCAAGTAGCTTCTTCCTCCATGTGATTCAGCCACTTGACTTTCACCATTTTTATCACCTTTTTCCGCAACTTTCTCTCTTGCCTACCAAGACTTGAGTAAGCATCTCCTCATATGACAGGTTTGGCGTAAGTTGCAGTGGCTCAAAGTTCAGTACATATGAAGGGTTTGACATGTACTAGTGGAGCATCGCTATGTGAAAGACATTGTGAACTCCTACGATTAGGTGGAAACGTCACGCGATATGCTAATGCTCCCATTTTTTCGAGTATCTCGAATGATCCAATGAATCTTGGACTAAGTTTGTCTTTCTTGCCAAATCTCATAACACCCTTCATAGGTGCTATCTCTATAAACACGTGATCATCCACTGCAAACTTGAGATCTCGTCTTCTTTGGTCCGCGTAGCTCTTCTGTCGACTTTGAGCAGTTTTCATTCTATCTCAGATTTTGGCGACAATTTCAGCGGTGTTCTGAACTATCTCGGGTCCCAACGTAGCTCTCTTTCCTACCTCGTCCCAATGGATGGGCGATCTACATTTCCTTCCATAGAGTGCCTTGTATGGAGCCATTACTATGGATGACTGATAACTGTTATTATAAGTGAACTCCACTAGAGTTAGTTACGATTCCCAAATCCCATGGAAATCTATCACGCATGCTCGGAGTAGATCCTCTAAAATTTGTATGACTCTTTCAGACTGACTGTCTATCTGATGATGAAACGTGGTACTGAATCGTGGTTTAGTCCCCAATGCTGCATGTAGGTCTTCCAGAACGATGAGGTGAAACGTGTGTCTCTGTCTAACACTATAGACACTGGAATCCCATGCAGTCTAACTATCTCTCGAATGTATAGCTCTGCATATTGTGTCACGGAAAAAGTCGTCTTCATTGGTAGGAAGTGTGCTGATTTAGTAAGACGGTCTACTATTACCCAAATGGCATTGAGTCCTTTCACTATCTTTGGCAACCACGAAATCCATAATAAAATTCTCCCACTTCCACTCGGTAATGGGGAGTGGTCGAAGCATTCCCGCTGATCTTTGGTGCTCTGCCTCACTTGTTGACATGTCAAAAATTCAGATACAAAGCGCATAATGTCTCGTTTCATTTCCCGCCACCAATATAAAAGTGCAAGTCATTGTACATCTTGGTACTTTCGGGATGAACAGAATAAGGAGTGTTGTGAGCTTCACTCATAATGTCAACTCTAAGTGAATCACCACTAGAACCCATAGTCGACCTCGATAATGAACTAAGCAATCCTCAATGCAATATAACATGATGCCCTTCGATTCATCTCGCTGTCTCCATTTCTGTAGTTGCTCATCATTAGGACTGTTTGGCTTGAATTCGATCTCGTAGAGTGGAATGCACTGTCAATGTAGCGAGATTAGGGGCCTATCCCTTGGCATAAACTTCAAGAACAAAGCGCTGAATTTCCACTTGTAAAGGCTTCTGTAAACCCACTTACCGTATTTTGAAGGCTAAAACAAAACGTGGAGGGTTGCTGTGATGAGTGATCGAACTTTTTTCTCGGTCTGGATTGCGGCAGAGCTTCGCTACTAGGCAGAAATTGGAGAGGAGAGTTTCGACAAATCAAGAGAGAAATTTCGAATTTGAGGTGTGAAGTTTTCGAATGACATGGGTTGGTATTTATAGGGGTGAGGTGAAAATCTTACCATAATTTGGTTGATATTCCTTCCAAAATTTCGAGATAATCATTCCATAATTTGAGATATCCATTCCAGACTTAAAATCGAGCCATAATTAATAAGATTTCGTGTATATACATTGAAATTTTCGAATTTATGGCTTCTGGACTGGATGGATGAAAGTAGATTGCTTTCTTGTACAAATTCGTGATGTATCTGGACTGTATTGCGAATTTGCTAGTTTCTTTGTTGAGATAACTGCCTTGTATGCAATATTTCCTTCTAAAGTGGATTGATATCCAGCCTTAATTGAAATTAATACATGATTTGAACTGGATTTTGAATTTCATGTATTTATTGGCTTGGAATCTCCAATTCCATGTATTATTTAATATTTTCGAATTTATTATAACTCGAAAATAAATTTGTATACATGTCTGTATTTCAAAATTGCACTCCCAAAATTTTGGGTTCTCACATTTATTGAAATAGAGATTGGTCTGTCCATTGAATTCGTAGCAAATTTGGTTCCACGTCTTCTTGTCAAAAACATTATTAGCCCTTATTTCCTAGTTGGATTATGCTTCACAACTATGTCTGCAAAGATCTTATCGAGTGCTGGGGTCCATCGTGTTCTCAGACGCTCTTGCTTCAATTGCTCGTCAATAGGTTCTGGTTCCATTTGCACACACAAAAGACAATAATATACCATTTGAAAAAGAGACAACGTGTTACCGGGTAAATAACATTTAACATTAGAATGATGGTGACACTGACAACATGGAACTACATAAGAGACACTTACGCTGGCTTGATCCTCACCCCAGAGTTGGCATAGGCGACTAAAATGATGTTTCTGCTCCTCTGCAAGCATATGCCACATCACGCTATCACCAGAATCAAATTTCCACAAGAAGACAACTTAGTTAAGTATATAGGTTAACTAATTACAAGATTCTGAAAACTCCCTCTACTTGTCCTCCAGAAATTAATATAAGGATATAACGAAATGAAACACGGATATATACCAAATTTCATGCAAACGAACAGTCTCTTAACGCGAACAAACAAGAAGAGAATGCAGATGTAAAATATTAAAATGCAGCTGCTTTTCATCATTTATCAATCAATAATTCCAAATTTCTTAAGTCGGGTTACGAAAACAGCCTCCATCAACAATCATCAAGTCTCTTCTCATACCAAATCAAAACACGCATAGTCTAGCTAAAAAAAGAGCCAACAAACTTGCTTTGCATATTCAACCCCAAACGGCACATTTTTAACCCTCATACAAAAATGTAAAAGTGTGAGAAACGGGTAACTAAAAACACAAAATGTTTCCGATAAATCTTCGGCATAAAATCAATAGTCACACCCAATCAAAATTCAGATAGATTTTTTTCAACAATTAAGGGATAATTTTACCCAAAACACAAATATTAACAGCGTTAAAGGAGTAAGAAGAATACCTGAACGTAGAACTAACCAGACAATCCCCAGAAAATTGAAACCGTTAATCAATGGGCAAACTTTCAATAACTCCCTACATCCTTTCTCAACTTTATCCTTACTCTCTATCCCTGCAATTCTTTGTTTTAACTCCCCAATATTTTAAATTTTCCAAGAATACCCTTACCTTTTTACATATGGTATGTGGCATTGTTATACCTATCGAGCCTCTTCTTGAAGCATGTAGCCCTAAGACATAAAATTACGCAAGGTTTACAGCCTATATACCATGATCAAATGATCGATTTTTTTTTAAAAGGACCATCATGCTTCCGTATGATAAATTGAACAGTTTACCTTTTCGACCAGAATGCCGCCAGGTTATATCCACCGAGTTTTACAGACTGCTCCTCACAGTCCAACCACACAATCGCAACCGATGGTTTCTAACGTAGACTCCTTCAGCAACACTTAGCACAACCCTGTTTCGTTTCCTATCTCAGGGTGTAGAATAAAAGCTCAATTTGAAAATAATACATGAGAGGGGCAAAACCTTGGTTTTTTTATTCGAACATACAAAATATTATTACATAGTAATCCCCTGTAGAGGAGGAGAAACCTGTTTAGCTACTAATTGTAGCTGAATTCTCAGCACAAATAAACTTGAAAGGGAGAATATTACAAATATTTTGAAGAAAAATGAAGAGGTTGAATGATACCTTCATCTTCCTTCTGCTTGCTTATATATAAAAGCCCTTTACGGATTTGTATTTCGGATTTCAAACTCTTGCTATAACTTGATTCCATACAGCTGTGGTTGACCCTATCTGGTGGAGTGGTTGGATGGTCCCTCCACTTTTCTTGATTTGTCTTTTTCTAGATCATTAATCTAGAAATAGCTTGTTCTCCAGCTTTTATCTCTTGGCATAACCAGTGGATATGCGTCTGTATTATATCAGCTGAGATCTCGTTCCCTTCTTCTTTTAACAGTTTGTTGAGATCTTTTGTATTTTCCAGCTGCTTTCTTATTCTCTTGATGCATCCTTTTAGAAACCTTTAGATATGTGAAATACATTTTCTTTAGGATTCGAATTTTTCTTGTGTGTTTCTTTTTCCCTGTTTTAGCTTTATATATATATATATAGATGATTTTCTGTTGTTAAAGTTTATTGCTTGTTTATTGGATTTCCTTTTTTTTTTTAAAGATAGGGAATCCAATGGTCTTTTGTCCTTTACCACCAATTATTGGTGGTCCTTGTATTACACTCACATGGTGGTCCTTTATTTTATTAGTGGGATGGTCACGTGTCAACTTTAGCTTTGTCGGGGAATCTTTGGCTTTCTGTGTCCCCGAGGAAAACGTGCTTGTGGTCATTCCTCACTTATACTAGTGTCAGTAAAGTGTTTCCGATCAGATCTCGGCTTGAATCCTTTACCAAACTCTGGTTCTTTATGGTTTTGGCATTCTGGGCAGATGTTCTCCGACCATCTTCCCACATGTGTCATATTGCAGAATTTCTGGCGAGTTTCTTTGCTTGCCGGCAGCTTGCTATTCCACAGAAGATTTCTTTCTTTTCGAATATATCTTCTGCAAAACTTGTTGTTTTTCCTGTCATAGTATTTAACAAGAATTATCCGTTTACCTAATTATGATAAAACCTAAACGGAAACTTGACTTTGTTCATCTCAGTAAAACAAACCATAGACCCCATGCACTTCTGGTGGAAATGTCTTCTTCAGTTATTGAAGCAACCAGGAGTGTTTCTTCTGACGGGGGATCCTTGATAAATTTCTGGACATTTGTATCTAGCCTCCTTAACTTGATGAAATGAAAGTCTTCGTGTGAATCTTTCCCTGCTGGTTCTGGTGCTGTACTAAAAAAATACAACTCCAGAATATCTCCTCTGGACAAATAATCATTATTCGCCCAAGTTTCATGAACAGCTTCCTAAATCCATTTAGGTAGTCCTGAAATTTCGGGGAAGATGGGTGATGTATTATAAACTGAGGCAAAAGCCTCGAATTCATTCCATTCTTTGAACTCCTTTGGATATAAATTTGATTTCATCCATACCTTAGGATATTTCCCTGAACCATCAACCCTGATTGTAACTGGGTTAATGCATACTCTTGTTTTTAATTTCTCCTAATTTCGTTGGTAAACCTGAAATGGAGAAATTTCAACTTCATTAGTATCAACATTAGATTTGCCCTTGTCAGTATTAGGTCTAAGGTTGATCTTTCCATCTTCAATCCTCGAGGTGAAGGGTTGACTTGAGGACTCGAGATAAGGATCTGGAGTCTCAATTTTTGTTTTAGCCGACTCATCTGGAGATAATCCCGACTTAACACTTGTACTAGGGATATTTGAATCCCTTGCTTTAGGTATAGAGTCCTGTACTCGAAAACTCTCCATTTGGGAAACCAGTGGTTTCTCAATGCCTTGGAGGATAGGCCTTTGCATCACAGACTATAACTGAGTATAAGCCTGTAAGCATCCTGTGATTTGATCAGAGACAACTCTCTTATCGGATTGTTGTAGTCTTCCCGCAACTTCTCCATTTAAGACCAGCTTGTTAAACTCGTTTTGAAGCATTTCAAGGTGTTTTCTCAAATGTCTCTGCATCTTGATGATGACATCAATATCACCGCTGTCCATCTCTTGTTAAAAATCTGCAAGAATATTTTCACTAGATTTAATTATCACAATATCAAAAATTTAATTCTGACATAGTGCTTGCCATCTTAATAATCTGGCCTTCTCAGGTTTAGACCAATTATATTCCTTAAGAAAGCTTTCACTTGTGTATTATCAACTTTTAAAGTGAATTTCTTTGCGAGTAAAAATAATGGTCATTTTTCAAAAGCCATTTTCACTGCGTAGAATTCTTTTTCGTTGATATGCCATCTTATGGATTCTGCATCTGAGAATAGTTCACTACAATATCTGCATGGCTGTTCTCCATCTGGAGTGAGCTTTGTTAAGACTGCCGCCTATCAATGATCACTGGCATCCGTATATAATACCAGATTATCCTCATCTTGAGGAATAGCCATTTTCGGAAGATTTTACAAATCTTCTTTAACTGGTCAAGTCCTTCTGTGTTTTTTTGTCCATATAAATCTTGCATCTTTCTTTACTAATGGACTAAACACTTTCCTGTGTTTTGCTAGGTTTTTATAAACATCTCAGCAAAATTAACAACTCCTAGAAAACTCTGAAGTTGTTTCTTTTCTTTTAACTCGTTTGGAAAACTTTTCACCTTTTCTACTATATGATCTTGCAAAATTATTCTAGACTCATCGATTTCTATTCTGAGGAATTCAATATTTCTTGTGGCAATGACCGCTTTCTTTTCTGATAGAACCAGTCCTTTCTTTTTACAAATATTAGAGAAAATCTCTAAATTCTTAATATGTTCTTCCATATTTCTAGATGCAATTAAAACATTATCAATATAGACAAACGTAAATTTGAAATAATCTTTAAATAAATCATCCATTTTTCTTTGAAATATCTGTGATGAATTAGCCAACCTCATTGGTAATACCTCCTAGATATAGTGTCCTTGTGGTGTAGAGAAAGCTGTGAATTTCTTGCTTTCTCACTCCATTTGAATCTGATAAAAACCAGACTTACAATCGAACTTTGAGAATATCTTTGTATTGCGTATGCAACTGATTAGATGTTTTCTGCTAGGTATAAAAATCTATCAAACTCCAGAATCTTATTAATTTCTTGATAATTAATAACTAATCTGGGTTTGTTCCTTTTTATTTCACCATGATTTCTTACTAGGAATCCCGGACTGCTGTATGGTGAAATTCCTGCTTTGATCAAACCATGGTCCAAATGTTCCTTGATTATAATCTGCATATCACTTTGATCAATTATGTTCATTGGAATAGGCTTGCAACGAACAAATTCATACTCTTTGTCTTCCTTAATTTTAAGGCAAGCTTTGAGTTGATTTTTATCCCACCATGCCAACGGATCTTCATTGTAATTTTCTTTGATCCATTTTCTTGAATGGTCTTGTGGTCATTGGATTTTCCACATCTTATCAACTGCCATAAACTCCATTCCATACTATAGACGTTACCAAGGTTTGTGTTCCTCGAGCAACTCTAGTCCAAGAACCAATCGGTCTGATTCTTTCCCAGGAATTCTTTGATATGAACTTCCAATTCTCCGATATTGATTATTCCTTGGTAAGTTCCTATCATAGGTTGTTCCAAATAGTATATGGCATTACAAGGAAATTGATTCCTTTGTTTTGTAATATCAAATATTATTTCTACTTCCTTCCACCTTTCTAGGCATCTAAGCTTTCCTATAGTGGAAAAGCTTTTCGGTTCCTGTTGGGTTTCTTGGACATGCGCTTTTCCCCACCTGTAACTTGTAATTATCTCCGTGAAAAAACAGTCTCCTTGATTCCAATATAAGACTTTGATTCCTTTCTAGAATCGATTTGTCTTGTATTTGGATATTTGTTCATGTATTAAAGGGAACTCAACTCTTTCTGGATAAATTGCCTGCGCAAATTTTCCAAATATCTCAGGTATTTCAATAAAAAACTCTGAATGATGTGTAGTAGATAGAGCGTATGAAATTTGATAGGTAATAGAGTATGGTCTATTACCTTCTTTCATCTGTCTTTTTTCCTTGAAATTCTGATGTAATGTCAAGGCTCGACTAAAATCTCGATCTGCTAAGTTGTAGGGAATTCTCGGATAAATTACTCCTACAATCTTTCCTGCGCAGAGATTTCCTTAGATGGTTCCCAGTACTGAATCATGAAGGTTCTGAAAGCGGACCGGTTACGGTGGCCGGAAGCCGCAACGGAAGCAAAAATTCGAAATTTTGAGGCACAAATTTCGGCCACCCCAAATGAATCTTGTGTAATATTTACAAGATCAAAAACATACATAGGATGTTTAGAAGTTTTACCTATCAACTTTAAAAAGTTGATGTTGGCTCCAACTTTGTTGTCAAACAACAAAGCTCTTGAATGGAAGATGAATCTACAAGCTCTCCTCCTTTCTTCTTGAATCTTTCCTTCAAATTAGGCCCACCACCAACTAGGTAGATCCCCTCACAATTTGCACTAGAAAAATGTGAGGATTTTTCAAAGAGAAGTGTGTGTTTTCTCCAACAAATTGAAGAACACAAAAGAAGAGAAAAATGGAGAGAATGAGGAAGAGAGGTTTCGGCCATCATGCTTGGAGGAGGGAGGAGAATAATTTTTAATTCCATGTCTTGGTGTTGCAAAAAGCAAAAGTGAAAAGTAGCATGCCATGCCATTATTTTATTCAAAAGTAATCTCCAACCCTTCACCTCCCATGCATGCATACAATATAGTTTTTACTCAAATTAAAAACTTTGGACTAAATTTAATTATCTCAAACATATTTGAGACTAATTAAACATTACTTGAATTTACCCAAGTCTCACTAGTTAAATAATTATTTTAATTGAGCTCTACTAGACTCAATATTATTTAATTAATCCAACACTTGAATTAATTTAATTATTTGGGCTCTACAAGGCCCACTAGTGTTTGATTAATTCAACACTTGAATTAATTTAATTTAGTCCATTATAATGTTTATGAAAATCACAATTTTCAAATACATTATTCTCTTGGCCAAATTTTAATTTAGGAACACTTCCATAAATCAAAATTTACATTTCTCTCATAGAAGTCATACTTCTATTTTTCTTTACACTTATAAACACATTTATAAGCCGTTCAACACATTGAACTATTTTCTCCTTTATAGAAGTCATACTTCTAATTTTCCTTACGCTTATAAACTCCTTTATAAGCCGTTCAACACATTGAACTATTTTACTTCTCATCGGGATTTACAAAGCTAGTACTTGTGTGGCCCTCAATGGTTCATTGATACAACTAGCCGTGGGTTCACATCTCCATGTGATTCGGACTAAACATGTCCTTATTCGAGCATACCCCAATTGCTCCATTCTTACTTATCAACTCCTTGATAGTAAGAACGTCAGAACTCAAGTCTGATAGTACCCAACCAATCACGTTAAACGCCTAGCAGCATCGCTTACGTGATTCCCTAGGTATCACATGATAGTGCCTGCAAGAACCATTCAATTATGGTTAGCGTACAGTACGGTCCCTTCAACTCATATATCCCGATCGATTCGACAACCATTGGTTTATCGAGAGTTGTCAATGAATCGATACTATGTGTCATGTCGTAGTTGCATCGATGGTGTAATCTATGAAACACCTTTCATAATTACAACCATACTCTGGCCAGAGATTTCAACCTACATACACATGATTACACATAGGATATCCATACCCGAAGGTAAGCGGTGAATCCCCGACTACAATGCATCGACTCCTATGTGTTTCGACAGAACACCCAACCTTGCCACCTGATGACCCCATGAGAGTCGGTAAACAAGTCAAAGTGTAATTCTAGCACATAGAGTCTCAATGTTGTCCCGGGTCATAAGGACTAATTCTGTACAACCATAAACCAGGACTTTTCCACTCGATAAGTGAAAACCACTTGGAAAGTCCTTTTATGGAGGGTTGTTCAGTGCACTCTACAAGGAGCACCTATCTGCATGTTCGGACATCACAATGTCCCCTACCAATGAAACATGGTACTCACATCGCAGATACTAGTCTCTAACTCGAGCGGCCTATATCCTTCTTAGTGGCGGCTGAATCGACTAGGAACCGTTTAGAATATACAGTATTACAAATATGAGTTTCATGATACTCATCATATGAGCATCTCATATTCTTTCTACTATTTGTATATTCAAGGGCTTTATCTATGCAGCTAGCATGGGTATACAGATAAAGATTCGCCAAAATAATAATTTCAAATATTATTAAAATAAAGACTGCTTATTCATAGAGTTTCATTGTGAACACTCGGCCAACACTTGGCTCGACGGGCACCTACTCTAACAATCTCCCACTTGCACTAGAGCCAACTACCCATATGCTTAAAACCCATTGATTCGCGATGCTTGTCGAATAATGGTCCAGGTAAAGGCTTAGCTAGTGGATCAACAACATAATCTGCGGAGCCGACTTTGTCAATAGACACTACTCTTCATTCCACAATCTCTCCGAGGATGTGGTACTTTCTCAATACGAGTTTGGATTTCTGATGAGACCTTGGCTCCTTTGCTTGAGCTATAGCTCCCGTGTTGTCACACAACACCGGGATAGGAGCAATTCCATTAGGAATGACGTCCAACTCTTGGACGAAATTCCTTATCCAAACAGCCTCTCTTGCTGCATCTGATCCAGCAATGTATTCGGCCTCTGTGCTGGAATCCGTATTATTGTCTTGCTTGGAACTCTTCCAAGAGACAGCAGCACCGTTGAGCATGAATACAAAACTAGAGGTTGACTTTGAGTTATCGATATCGCTTTGGAAGCTAGAGTCGGTATAGCCTTCCAATTTCAGTTCTCTACCCCCATAGACCAAGAACAACTTATTGGTCCTTCTCAACAACTTGAGGATGTCTTTCACAGCTTTCTAGTTGTGGAAGACCGGGGTTCGATTGATATCTTTTCACTACACATAGTGAAAACGCCACGTCAGGACGTGTAGATATCATCCCATACATGATGTTACCAATTGCCGAAGCATACGGAATGCGTGTCATCGTCACTATCTCTGCATCAGTCTGAGGAGACAGACTTGGATAGGGACACGCCATGACACATTGGTAGATGTCCTCTCAAGGACGCATCCATCGAGAACCGCTTCACGATGGTATCATGTATGTGGACTGGGTGAGACCAAGCCATCTTTTCGATCTATCTCAATAGATTTGTATCCCAATACAAAAGATGCTTCACCCAAGTCCTTCATCGAGAACTTACTCGCTAACCATATCTTTGTTGATTGCAACATTCCTACATCATTCCCAATGAGTAGAATGTTATCAACATATAACACCAGGAATGTCACAACACTCCCACTGATCTTCTTATACACATAGGGTCCCTCATGATTCTTAGTAAATCAAACTATTTGATTGTACTGTCGAATCTGAGGTTCCAACTCCTTGATGCCTGCTTTAGATCATAAATAGATCTCTGAAGTTTACATACCATATGCTCACTTCCGATAGATGTAAACCCTTCAGGTTGAGACATGTAAATCACTTTCTTAAAATCCCCATTAAGAAAGACTGTCTTAACATCCATCTGCCATATCTCATAGTCAAACCATGCAGCTATGGCTAGCAAAATCCTTATGGACTTGAACATTACGACTGGGAAAAGGTTTCCTCAAAGTCAACTCCTTGTCTTTGAGTACATCCTTTTGCCACCAATCGCGCCTTGAAAGTCAATACCTTCCCATCCGCCCCAAGTTCCTATGGGAACAGTTCCCACAGGTGGATCCACAAGATCCTACACTTGGTTCGAATGCATGGAATTCATCTCAGATTCCATTGCTTCAAGCCACTTGGATGAATCGGCATCCGATAACGCTTCCTTGAAGGTCCTTGGATCACATCCATGGTTAGGCTCATCATGGCCCTCTTCAAGAAGCTGACCATACCTCATAGGTGGTCTCGAGAATCTCTCGGATCTTTTAGGAGCTTGTATCTCCTCTCTTGGCTCATCGGGTGTGGGTTCCATAATTGTGGGTTTCTCTCGAACCTCTTCGAGTTCTATCATCTCCCTTTTTCTATCCAATAGAAAATCCTTTTCCCAAAAAGGTTGCATTCCTAGAAACAAACACTTTTGTTTCTTGGGGATGATAGAAACAATATCCAACTTAATTCCTTGGATATCCCACAAAGTAACATAAAATGGATCAACAATCCAATTTATCTCCCACTTACCTGCTTCACATAAGCAGGGCTCCAATATTCTAAGATAAGAATATTTGGGAGCTTTACCCATCCATATCTCATATGGTGTCTGCCTTTGAATGGACATTTAAAGGAATATCTTTCAATTTTAAGTTATAGAGATTGTTTTCAAGTTCTCAAGTACCAATTAAACATTCATTCTTGTAAATGTTGCAAACACCTTTGCTAAATAAACAAGAATATCCATTTTTATCACAATAGAAATGGAAACAATGTTTTACATCAAACAGGTACAAACAAAACATCTCTTAAAATTAACTTAAAAATCAATGTTCGACAATAAGTAAACATTTCTTAAGGTCTTGGCAGCAACTCTTGCTCCATTGCCCATCCTCAAGAAGGTCACACCTTCCTTAAGCTTCCTACTTCTTCCCATCACCTGTAACCCATTACAGAGATGTGAGTCACAACCGGTATCTAATACCCAAGAAGTAGAGTTAATTAAAATGTTTACTTAAATTTAGAACATACCGTTTCCAGAACACTTCTGGGCAAGATATTCTTTGCAATTACGCCTCCAATGTCCAGGCTTCTTGCAGTGATGACATACATCATTAGTCTTGTCAGCCTTAACTGGTCTGGCTGCCTCAACAGGGTTCGGAGATTGCCTCAACAAGGGCACGTTCTTCTCGGGACGTTGGAAAGAACTCTTCTTTCCCTTCCCATGTGGATCAATCTTCGTACCAGATGAAGAACCCACATAAAGAACCAACTTCTCTTTCTTGATGGTGGATTCAAACGTAACAAGCATGTTTATCAACTCCTCAAGGGTCGGTTCCATCTTGTTCATGTTGAAATTCACCACAAAAGGATCAAATGAGCTAGGCAGTGATAACAGCAACACGTCGGTGGTCAACTCCGAAGGCAAGATCAGATCCATGCCAACGAGCTTGTCCACGAGTCCGATCACCTTTAGGCCATGCTCATGGACCGAGGTCCCATCTCGCATGCGCAAAGTGATCAGCTCCTTGACGGTAGCATGCCTTAGAGGTCGTGTTTGCTCACCAAAGAGCTCTTTGAGATGCAAATGAATGTCAGCAGCACTCTTTGCACCCTCAAAACGCCTATGTAGCTCATCGTTCATAGAAGTCAACATATAACACCTGGCTATCAAGTCATGGTCACACCATTCCTTGTAAGCCTGCAATTCCTCAGGATTGCAGTCAGTCGGAGCCTCAACAGGGGGCGACTGAGTTAGTGTATATGTTACCCTTTCCGAATTTAAGACTATTTTCAAATTTCTTAGCCAAGTGAGGTAATTAGGTCCAGTTAATATGTGTTTGTCGAGTATTGCAGATATCGGATTGCGAATCGAAGACATTGTCAAAATTTGTACTGAAAAGTAAAACAGATAAATGTTGATGACTATTTAAAATATTTGGTAAGATATAAAGTATGGACTTTAACTTTATAAATATTTACTCCCACTGTTTTGACATCTTTCACTACCCTCTAGTGAAAACGGGAAACTCCTTTCCTCAGTAGGTACGTAAGGTCCAATTAGCGAATTATGATCCCGAATAATATCAGCCAATCACAATTCCTAAAAGGTAGTTTCCAATTGCATCACAATGCAACCCTTAACGTAAACTTTTGTCTCACGTTTGATTAGGACCCAATAATATGACGTCGTTCATCTTCACGTGTCAAGCCTTACCCATCGATGTTGAACCTTAATGGACGGTCGCCATGAGTTCCCTCAATAATATGAGCCGAAATCATGGGAGTTCCACGTAGTTCACATCACCATGTTAATGGATGTCACAGCTTTCCGGCACCCAGGGCCCCCCCAATAATATGAGCCGAGCCCCAAGTATGGGTAGCGTTCATCATGCACCCATTGTCGATGGAAGACAAGGAAATTATAAACAAATTTATAATTCTCCTTTTCGGGCTTGATATTAATTTTGAATTTTATTCAAAATGAGGGTTTTTAATTTTGAAAGGTCTCATCATTAATTTTATTTTAAAAGCTCACCATGTTTGATCGTATGTTTGCCGGATTCATGCAACTTTGTTATTATAATAATAATAACGCACATACTCATTATTTATAACATATCATGCATATATCATAAATAGAAAACAATACAAGGATGATCAATCGCCCCAAAACTAATGGCCCGTGTGAGCCAAACACGGGCCTAGGTCCAATCCTAGGGTAAATGCACGGGATGCAATGCAACTAAATTATTACATTAGCATTCAATATTACATGTCTTCGATCTTCATAATCACCAAGGCCACCATCTTCCAATCTTGATCTTTCCCTCTTCTAATATTTACAAATAAATATCCATGGCACATAGGGATACATCTCATGGGGTGGGAACGGGCCATAAACCAAGCCCACTTGATAAATTGATAATTATTACAATCATTCAACACAAATATCCTAGCATACACCTAGCAAATTGGGCTTGGGCTTTTGATCATCCTTCATGCATAATATCACATATCATACACCATCAATTAATTATCACTATAATTAATTGATCCAATATTATATATCTTGATCCAATCACTAACCGCCACAATTATAAATTAAATTAACAAAGTATACAAACACCTTTGTCTACTTTCAAATTAATTTATTTATAATCGAATTTCTTGTAAATCACCATTTACTATAAATAATTGAAGTCCTACTTCAATTATTTATTTTATGAGAAAATATGTGCAACAATTGTAAATTTAAACTTAAGGGCCCAAAACTCATTTTTCACCAAAAATACTTTGGCCCATTTAAATTTCACAAAATATGTTGACCATCCAATGGCCTAACATATCAAGGCCCATGACACTTGAATTAACCAAAACACTTTTGGAAACCCTAGCCGTCATCGCCGTCGCCGGAGCTCCGTCGCCGGATTCCGACAACCAAAAAAAATATATTTTTTTTTATTTAATAAACAGCAACTTTCGGGCAGCCCCTCGGGCTGCCCCTCGGCTGCCCGAAACTTTCGGGCAGCCCCTCGGCTGCCCGAAAAAACTATTTTTTTTTTTTTGTTTTTAAAATTCGGCCCTTGTATTTTATGCACCAAAAAATCTCAAGCGGTTAGAAATCGATCTCAACATAATATTACGTAAATATTACACAAAATCCGTAACCTTAGCTCGGATACCACTTGAAAGCGGACCGGTTACGGTGGCCGGAAGCCGCAACGGAAGCAAAAATTCGAAATTTTGAGGCACAAATTTCGGCCACCCCAAATGAATCTTGTGTAATATTTACAAGATCAAAAACATACATAGGATGTTTAGAAGTTTTACCTATCAACTTTAAAAAGTTGATGTTGGCTCCAACTTTGTTGTCAAACAACAAAGCTCTTGAATGGAAGATGAATCTACAAGCTCTCCTCCTTTCTTCTTGAATCTTTCCTTCAAATTAGGCCCACCACCAACTAGGTAGATCCCCTCACAATTTGCACTAGAAAAATGTGAGGATTTTTCAAAGAGAAGTGTGTGTTTTCTCCAACAAATTGAAGAACACAAAAGAAGAGAAAAATGGAGAGAATGAGGAAGAGAGGTTTCGGCCATCATGCTTGGAGGAGGGAGGAGAATAATTTTTAATCCCATGTCTTGGTGTTGCAAAAAGCAAAAGTGAAAAGTAGCATGCCATGCCATTATTTTATTCAAAAGTAATCTCCAACCCTTCACCTCCCATGCATGCATACAATATAGTTTTTAATCAAATTAAAAACTTTGGACTAAATTTAATTATCTCAAACATATTTGAGACTAATTAAACATTACTTGAATTTACCCAAGTCCCACTAGTTAAATAATTATTTTAATTGAGCTCTACTAGACTCAATATTATTTAATTAATCCAACACTTGAATTAATTTAATTATTTGGGCTCTACAAGGCCCACTAGTGTTTGATTAATTCAACACTTGAATTAATTTAATTTAGTCCATTATAATGTTTATGAAAATCACAATTTTCAAATACATTATTCTCTTGGCCAAATTTTAATTTAGGAACACTTCCATAAATCAAAATTTACATTTCTCTCATAGAAGTCATACTTCTATTTTTCTTTACACTTATAAACACATTTATAAGCCGTTCAACACATTGAACTATTTTCTCCTTTATAGAAGTCATACTTCTAATTTTCCTTACGCTTATAAACTCCTTTATAAGCCGTTCAACACATTGAACTATTTTACTTCTCATCGGGATTTACAAAGCTAGTACTTGTGTGGCCCTCAATGGTTCATTGATACAACTAGCCGTGGGTTCACATCTCCATGTGATTCGGACTAAACATGTCCTTATTCGAGCATACCCCAATTGCTCCATTCTTACTTATCAACTCCTTGATAGTAAGAACGTCAGAACTCAAGTCTGATAGTACCCAACCAATCACGTTAAACGCCTAGCAGCATCGCTTACGTGATTCCCTAGGTATCACATGATAGTGCCTGCAAGAACCATTCAATTATGGTTAGCGTACAGTACGGTCCCTTCAACTCATATATCCCGATCGATTCGACAACCATTGGTTTATCGAGAGTTGTCAATGAATCGATACTATGTGTCATGTCGTAGTTGCATCGATGGTGTAATCTATGAAACACCTTTCATAATTACAACCATACTCTGGCCAGAGATTTCAACCTACATACACATGATTACACATAGGATATCCATACCCGAAGGTAAGCGGTGAATCCCCGACTACAATGCATCGACTCCTATGTGTTTCGACAGAACACCCAACCTTGCCACCTGATGACCCCATGAGAGTCGGTAAACAAGTCAAAGTGTAATTCTAGCACATAGAGTCTCAATGTTGTCCCGGGTCATAAGGACTAATTCTGTACAACCATAAACCAGGACTTTTCCACTCGATAAGTGAGAACCACTTGGAAAGTCCTTTTATGGAGGGTTGTTCAGTGCACTCTACAAGGAGCACCTATCTGCATGTTCGGACATCACAATGTCCCCTACCAATGAAACATGGTACTCACATCGCAGATACTAGTCTCTAACTCGAGCGGCCTATATCCTTCTTAGTGGCGGCTGAATCGACTAGGAACCGTTTAGAATATACAGTATTACAAATATGAGTTTCATGATACTCATCATATGAGCATCTCATATTCTTTCTACTATTTGTATATTCAAGGGCTTTATCTATGCAGCTAGCATGGGTATACAGATAAAGATTCGCCAAAATAATAATTTCAAATATTATTAAAATAAAGACTGCTTATTCATAGAGTTTCATTGTGAACACTTGGCCAACACTTGGCTCGACGGGCACCTACTCTAACAAGTTCCCCATTCTTTTGTCGCCTATAGAAATATCAATGGGTGAATCTATTCCTTCTTTGAAATTAGCTTTTATCATAATCTGACTTGCTCCAATATGAATCCAGGACACAGTCCTCGCTACTTCTATCTTGAGTTTTTGTAATTCCTCCTTAATTTCTTCGGAGGAATTAGTTGCATCTCCATTCTATTTCCTGTAAGTTCCATAGGAATTGCCATTTCCCTCCTGGAAACTTTATAGATTAGATGATGCTTTCTGTTTCTTAGGTCAAGATTTCCTAAGAACTTTTCTATCTGTCCTGCAGAGAATCCTTGATATCTCTGTAGACTCGGATTTTCTCTCATATTTCTTTGGACCATATTATGAGATATTGTTGTGTGGCTAAAGAACCCAGACAAATCTTCATGTGTTTCGTGTCGAAACACCTCGTCTTCAGTCAGATTTCGATTTAGTTCTATTAGAATCTTCCTAACTTAAGACTTCTTTTTCATATATACTTTCATCTGAGGCAATATCCTCAAATCGGTATACCTGAATGAGATCTTGATAATAAACTGCTTCTTTAATATCCGGGGTTGGATTGAAGCGTTTAATACCTCTCTTTTTATTTTCTAGACTATTGGTTTAGATATGACATCTTGCTCCACATATCCAGCAATTACAATCTTTAAAACTTTCATTAGCCCAAGTATGAGCTCTTCTGAAAGTTTTCTTCGTAGGTGTTCTTCTTGTGCTTTGAGATGTACTCGATGCTTGGGATGATATCCTACTTCTTGATGGTCCACTTCTTTGCCCAGACTTATAAGATCTGGCTTTTTGTCTAGACCAAACTGTTCTTGGTTTTGAAGAACTTCTCCCACTTCTAGCATAAGGATGAGTTCTAAAACTTTTCCTCTTATACTTCTGTGGTTTACTTCCAATAATTGTTGGAAGATCATTTTCTTTACAACACAAAGGAGTTGTTTTGTTTATACCCCTTAAGCGTTTGTAATTATTTTGTAATGCTGCCATATGACACCATTCTGTTAATTTTCCTTTAAGGAAAGAGGCTCTTCGTGCCAATGTATCTGGATTTCCAGGTACATATTCCCTTGTAAGTATTTCTCTCTAGAGACTTGGCATATTGGCCAAAAAAAGCTGCATTGCTATATTTTCTTCGACCCCTAAGTTCCATCTATATTTATTGAATAACATAATATATTCGTCCATTAAACATATATCATGTAGTTCAAGACTATACAGTGCTTGAATATATTTCTTCCTCTTCATCTTGACTGTTAAAATAGTCTACCCATATAAATAGTGTTTTAAATGGGGTAGCCATTTTTTCAGCTATCTAACTGAGAGATTCTCCAGCTAGGACTAACTCTTTGGTTTCTACCGAAGTCATGTCCGAAGAAATTTTTACTGATCCCATAAGACTCATTTCCAGAAGTTTAATGAATCCCTCTCTAATGAGATCAAGCGTTCCTTCTGCGATTCTCATAGCTGATGTCCAATCATCTATGAGATCTTCTCTGTTTTTGAAATATAATACATCTAAGTTAAGCATAACCCCATAAGGATGTATCGGTTCTAAAACAAATTTCCATTAGGGTGTTTGGTGCAAAGAATTTGATTCTTCCTTGACCTTGTCCCCACTGGGTGTGCTTCTTCACAGTGTAAAAGTCTGATTGGGATTCTCATATTTATATTCTGAGATCCTACACTTTTTCTTGGTGGTTCTTGCGAAGATGACCAGGTTATAGAAGGTTGTTCACCTGCCGTCGTGTTCATCTTCAGACCTACGACTTTGAGATTTGCAAAAGATTCCGCAAGCTCTTGTAGATCCTCTAGACCAATCCTTTCTAAAGTTGTCATCAGATTAATTTCTTTTCTAAGACCGATTTAATTAGATAGATCATCTTTTCTTCTTCAGTAAAAGGTTTTTATACGACCTTGGCCTTCCCTTGTTGATGTAACAAGGGTTCAGTTCCAAAGGATGTTGGTAACCTTCCTTCTGAAGTCTTCTAACTAGAACTTGGTTGTTGTTCTAGATTTTGAATCTTTTTTCGAATATCCTTTAATATTCCAAGAATTTCTTTGTAGTTTTCAACATGTTGTGGTATATAATACAGCATATTGCCATAATTTTGTACCGTCTTTTAAATTTCTCTAAGATCTCCGGAGAGTGTAGAGGAATCTGGTACTATATCTAAAAACCTTTTATTTTGAATCATAAGTTTACCTTAGGATTCTGATAAGTTCCTTCTTGATATCTAACCTTAGTTAGATCTTCGTGTTGCAAATATTCCAGAGTTCTGGAATACTTCCTGTAAATAAATAATCTCGAACTTGGGTTCGGATTCATGTAATTTGAGAAAGTTCTCCTTCTCAAACATTTAATTACTTCATAATAATAAATTTGTAAGTTTGAAATAATTTTACCTCGGCTTTGATACCATTTTCTGCCCAGAAAATAAAAAATTAGAAATTACACTTATAAGGGGTATTTTTGTCATTTTTAACTTTTTATGGAGTTTAGGCAAATGTTTTTAGGTGTAGGGAGCTAGAATAACTTTGAGTTGGGTTTTATGATTTTATCTACAATTTACCCTTATTCAATAACGTCGGAATTTCTGATTAGGTTTTGCTGATTACTGAAGACAAAAATAGGAAAGAAATAATATTTCGTTAATTTATTATTAGTAATTATGCATTTTACAACAGAATGAGAGACAGGCGTGTGGAAATATTTGGGCTATTGTGGGACGAAAATGGGCCGCCTAATCCCACTCTCCATTTCTTGATTTGATACTCATAGTTCCCAACATAGCCTAACTAACTAAACACGCCACATAGTCGGTAGGGGCAGAAACTTATATGAGACAGTTTTACGGGTCATATTTTATGAGACTGATATCTTATTTGGGTCATTCATGAAAGAGTATTATTTTTTTTTGTTAATATCGGTAGGGTTGACCCGTCTCACAGATAAAGTGTTGGAACATTTCATGTTCGCAACCTTGATTTTGATGTTAACAAAACTTGCTATTTTGTTTCTAATGATTTACTTTAGTGCGCAGGTAGCTGGAACTGATCAAGCTTCGAACTGATCAGTTAAACAAGGTAAAACAGAAGCTATGAAAACGTTAACTGATAAGACCAACTGATCGACCAAACTGAATATCAACTGACATATCAAAGATTAGTTTAACTAACTGTCCAGCTGATGGATGATTCAGCAGAAGATCTTCAGAAGCCCGGCCAGCTGATGAAGAGCTCAACTGATTAAGAACCCAACTGACCAGTTCAACTAAATGAGTGAAATCAATCCAACTAAAAAATCAACTTATTTCACTAGCCCAACTGAAGAACAGTTCAGATGAGCAGTTAGGAACCATTCTGTTGCAGATCAATACAAGCTTATCTTAGTGGACTCTAGCTACGCACAAAGATACAAATATATGTACGATCAAAGGTACAATAATGGACGTTGCAGCAAAGATTAAAGCCGAGAGATTCGTGGAGGCTTGTCAGAAAAGTCAAGACACATATACCAAGAAACGCATTCAAAGCTGCAACGATCACATGTGATGAGTCTAGAAGTACGGTCTCAATGCCTTCTATATATACAAGCTCAAGACATCAGCAAAAAAATAAGAGAGAGCACATACTAGAGTGTGTGAAGATAAAAATAAAAGGCACGCATATTGCATATCAGCTTACAAGAAGCAGTTAGCCAAGAGGGGACACTTCATCTTGTTATCAGCTTAGTTTAGAATCATATTTCCCTCTATGTATGAGAACACTTTCAAGTAGTTTTTATAGATCAGTTCTCACACGCACACACACCACCACTCAAATACAGTCTTGCACAAAGACAATAAACTTGTGAATGTAGTCTTTCTCACATAGAAGTTAAAGAAGTGTTGGCTGGAAGGTGCTGCATTTAGTCTAGTCTAGGAGTTCAGTTAGGCAGTAGTATAAGTCCTAAGCTGAGTGAGTTTGTACAAGTGATTGTATAAATCAAAGTCTTCTAGTGAATCCTACCCAAGGGGTAAAAGAGTGACGTAGGAGCAGTTGAAGTATCCGAAAATCCATAAACATTTCTTGTATATTTAACTGTTTAACTATTGTTTTCAAACTGATTTGACCAGTTAGAGCATCCATCGGTTCAGTTCTCACTATAACTGAACTGATGAATGCAAAAACTAATCTATTTCTTTTTCAGTTATTCAGTTACACATGATATAAAAAAATATTTCATTGTTTCTTAAGAAGGATTATTTCGAGTGTTTTCCGCTTGGTTTTAAAATCAAACTAAATTTAATTCATTGGTGTATATTATAAGTGCATTTTTTTCACTTAAATTATCTTTATGATTCATATAGATTGTTAGTTTTCTTGGGTGGAATATGTGTTTTTGTTATTTTCGTGTGATTGCAGGAATCTAGGTAAGGCTATTACATGGGGGTGAAAAGGAGTGAAAATGGCGCTTAGAAAAAATTTGTGCGCATGCCCCAGCGTAGAGGCAGAAAGACCCGCGCATATGCGCGAATGATGGGCGTGCATATGCAAGAAAGGAAATCAAATGCATAAACCAAAGACTCTCGCACATATGCACGGAGCTTGGGCGCGCATATGCACGAGAGAAGAAGCTCATACACAAAAGGACCCGCGCATATGCGCGAGTTTAGGGCGCGCATATGTAAACTCGCGCATATGCGCACGACGCGATGTCCAGATTTCTTAGATTTCATAGTGGGCTTTCAAAGTAAAAGAATTAAGAGCCAACAAGGAGGACAATCGACATAACACAGAAAAGGAAAGCAAAAAGTGAGAGCAACAGAAGACGGAACGTGAAGAACGTAGATGGAGGACGCTGAATCTGAACACTAATCTCTCCTCAATACGTTTCTAATTCGGTTCTTTACTTTTATATTTTTAATGATTACAAACAGGTTTTGTATTGATTTAGATTCGAGTATGAACTAATCTTATTTTCCAAAGATTGACATAGTCGTGGTCGAACCTATGTTATCGACGTTTTGAATTTTCATTGAATTAATTCATTGTGTTTATTTGTGATTTCTTGTCGTTAATGCTTTTGCGTTACTGGCCATAATTTGATTGATCAAATAATTATGATCTAACACTCAAGAGAGGTGATTGAAATTAGGACAGGGGACATCACATCGTCAGTTGTTTATAACGTGCAAAAGACGTATAACTCTGGTGAATCCATAAGAGGAACCTTGTTTGCATATATTATATGTTACGTGATTTTGAATAGATATATTAAAATCAGTAATAAATAATACAGTTCTATTTATCACTTGAAAAAGAGAATAGGAAAATTGCGAGTTCTTGGTTAGTAAAATGATGCAATTTAATAATATGTTAGTACAATTTTAATTTAGCATAAAGAGATCAGACGAAATCTTATCTCTAGATTGACCTACTCAATGAATTTGAACTGCGTGCTAAGAATTAATAGGATTCATTATTTGCTTTGAATTGATTATCAACTATCTCTTTGATTTTTCTAAATAAAGTTGAACTATGTCAATTATGGTACTTAATATACAGTTTTAAATAATTATTCCTCGTGGGATCAATATATGTACTCAAACCACTACTAAAACTTGACACCGTACACTTGCGGTAGTGAAATTACACAACAGTATATATTCTTAGAACACGAGCTATTGCAGCTTTTGGAGAATATTTTGTTTGAAGCACCTCAAGGTGCTCTGCAAACGATCTTTCATAAAGATTCGTGAGACCGTCTCACAGGAGATCTACTCGTCGGTAGGATTCAAAACAAGATCACCAGCGTCTTGAGGCGTCACTATTGCCATTGGGACAAGGGATCATTCTCATATATATATATATATATATATATATATATATATATATATATATATATATATATATATATATATATATATATATATATATATATACACACACTTCTCTTGCTCAGTTGCTCGTTGTCACCTATGTTGGGTTTGGAACCCTGGGTAAAAGATTTTCCCCGTGACTATGATTTGCTTTTTGCTTCGCTCAGTCCAGCTATGTTGATTGAGAAAAGTCTTTATCTGCAATGGTTTTCTTCGAATAGCTTTCAATAAAAGGCCGAGAATATAGGGTACGACTTATTTTATCTTAGTTTTGCACAGAGGTTCGAGTCCGCTTATCTTCAACTCATGAACTATGTCAAACTCAAAGGAGCTATCATCTCCACCCTGGCAGCCATATCCTACAATAACTTGGGAATAGGGCCTTATTTGAGACTAATAATATTCTAAGAATGATTTTTTCGTGTAAATATCTGCACAAGTAAAATATATTTATATTATAATAATTTTTTATATGAAGTGTGGATGTGTTATCTACATAAATATTTATTTCATGAGCTAAATAAGAAAATGATATACGATATTTAAGTTTTGGGAGTTTAAAATTTGAGCTTTACTCGAGGTTGATTAGTAATTTAAAATTTTAGTAACAAACTTATAACTATAGTAAAATATTGTAATTGATTTAAATATATATATTACCATTGTTATGAAACAATCGAATTTTTATGATTGTACCAAAAATATTAAAATTTATTATAATCTTGTATACTATAAATTATAAAATTAAAAAAAAGGCATAAAAATTATTGATTTCATGGTTAGTTATCCCATAACGAGCAGATTCTTTATTTAGATTGTCTTATAGAGACTAGTTCGAAACTTCGAATTGATTAAAATATTTTATTTAATATATATGTTTGATATTATCTATTAAATATATCAAAATCCAATTATTAAAAAAAAACGAAAATATTAAGCAAATTGATAAGAAAAATTAAATCAAAATGTAAAAGGCAGATGATGATGGAATCTTGGGAGACGATGTATATCCTAATGAGAACCAAGTCATGAAAAAAAATTATCAACCATAATTACTGGAAAAAATGGAACATTGCTTTTTTGGTCTAATAATTTTGTCACTTTGTGATTTTTGTATCTATATTATCGAATTTCAGTTTTAATAAGACATCTTCTCCTTCTTGCAATTTTAGTTTTTTTTATCGGGAATTCTGATGTGCTACTATAAACGTCAGCGTCACTTCAGAAAAATGAATAAAATTATCAAAAAACAAATATTACAGACTAAAACTGAATTTAATAACACAAATATCTAAAATCTCCAAGAGACAAAAATAGAAGATAAAAGACAAAAAGAAACAATTTTCCCTTGAAAAACATGACCAAAACATCTCTAAAACGACTATCTATGACAATAGCTAGCAGGTGACCATCGTTTTCAACTCTTTCACCAGTGAGAATCTCAAGCAGCAAATAATGCTTCAACCGGACGTCCATTATACTAGCAGTTTGAACTCCTTGAGCCAATGACCTCACACAACAACCTATTGGATCTCGGTTTTCTACGTGTCCAAAACGCAGCGGAAGTTTAAATTTTTATTTTATTTTGAAAACAAAATAATATTTGGACACTCGTATGGTTTTCATAATCAAACATAGGGCGTTAGAATCGTTATACCTTTGTGAATTAAATCACTGGACTCCAACTACTCCAATATTAGCGGACGTAGCTCTTGTTGTAAATCTCTACGAACTTTCTTCGATCTCCGAATCAGGTCCACGACTGGAATATTTGTTCCTCTTCTAACTTGCACTAGAAAGTGTAGAAGATTTTTGCGTAGAGATAGAACACAATAAAGAAATCGATTCAATTCAATTAATTAGAATTGTCGAAAACTTCATGCAAAAAGAAAGGAAGTTTCGAGAGCAGCGCACAAAACAAGAATAGGAAAATGCCGAAAGTGTTTCTTGCCCATTCCAAGGAATCTTCGAATCATTGATATGCCATTAGAATAAAGAAATCGTATTATTTCTTTTTCCCATCATTTACTTAATTAGATTAATTAAGTAAACTCAAGATTCTAAAATCCTCATTCATTGTTTTAAAGCTTCGGTGGTCTCCCTTTTAACCAAGGCAATACATATTCTATTATTTCAACTAATGGTCATTTCCTTAATTAATCACATTAATTAAGTAATTAGATTTCAACAAATCTTTGACTCTCAAAATTAGCACACTTACAATGATCCAATATTATTTTCTTTGTGTGCAAGTCTTTAAATTATGGTATCATGAATATTTTCATATTACATAAATCAATATCATATTTTATAAAAACTTAATGGGCTATATTTTAACTTAATTAAAATATAATTTAATTATTAAAGCTCATTTGAACTTTAATAAATTAGCATGATGAGCTTATACTCTTACAAGCCCATGATCCATGCTCCCATTAAATTAATCTCATCATAATCCCGATCGACGATCCAATATCATCGATGTGACAAATTCAACTTGTTTGTTATTATGATGCACATTTTAATTTCGAGATCACCAATGTCTAAATAAGGCAGATGTACTCCTTTTGACTGTCTTAACAGTCATGCTCTCAAAATTTCTATAAGCTTTTATAAACTTTATTTATAAGCTTATCGATTGATCACATCAAACTTATTTCTTATAAATTCAACTCATTGAATTTTTATCTCAACGTTTTCTATAAATTCAACTACTTGAATTTATTATCTCAACGGGAACAAGTAAACCAGTGCTTGTGTGACCCTCAATGGTTCAGGGATACAGCTAGCCGTGGGTTCACAACTCTTTGTGATTCAGGACATAATCCTTTATTCGGGCTTACCCTAGTTAGCCCAATTCTTTTCATCAACACCTTGATCAAGAATGTCAGAACTCATTTCTGATTGCACCCATCGGATCATGGTAAGAGCGTCTAGTAGCATCGCCCCATGATCCCCTAGGTATCACCGATAGTGCCTGCAAGAACCAGTCGATTACGATTAACGTACAGTACGGTCCCTTCATCTCATATATCCCGATCGAATCTGCAACTATTGATTCATCGAGGGTTGCATATTAATTCGATAACTATGTGATAACTATAATAGTGGCATCGCGTGTACTATTTGAGAACTACTTCTCTAACGTACATGTAGAACCCGTAATTCAGACTACGTATAAGTCATGCATAATTCCTAGTATTTAAATTAAAATGATTTTTTTATTGTATGAGTATTTAAACTCTTTCTTTAAATTTATTTATTTATTTATTGTACGCAGTAGTTTAATCGTCATCTTTTCAGTATATAAGTGAGGCCGGACTGGAGATGGAGTATTGAGATAAGTTAATAAAGTCATGTTTAATTATTTTATGCATTTTATGCATAATTCATGCATGATAGGATTTGCTTCACGAAATTTTAAAAGTTCGTGCATTAGAATTTTAAGTTGCATTTCACGTTCGAACGAGGATCGGAGACCGGAGAATTTTCAGAAAAATTATTTATTTCATGATTTATTTTTATAAATTAATTTAAAGCATTTTTAACTGTGTTTTACAAAAATGGAAATTTTTGGGATATTTTTACCCGCAGAAGTTTATTTTTAACGGTACGCAAATTTTATCGAATCGGGGGACTATTTATTGATTCGGCTAATATTTTCAAAATCTTTTCAACTCGAAATATTTTATGGAAGTGTGTTTGGATTAAATGAACCCACTTTTAAGTCTATTGGGCCTAATTCTCTTTTAATCTTTTAATTAAACAAAATTGGGCCCATTAACTAATTGTTTTTCTATATAATTAGCACCTAAATATCATTAAACCTAAACCTAAACCCCACTGCAGCCGACACCCACCCTCCCCACAGCAGCCACGTTCAGATTTCCAGCAGCTAGGCTTCGACAGTAGCGTTTTTCCTTGCTAGATTACTCCCCGGTGTTCCCTCGGTCTCGTTTCGTTCATCAACTACCTAAGGCACGCCATGTACTTCATTTTACGCATCATTCATGTCATTAATATGCTGTCATGTGTGGTTGTATGATTATTGCTCGGTATTTTCATGGATCGTGTCTTTTAACTTTGGTTTCTCACTGTCCCAGCATGCATCCTTGAATGACTCACATTTTCGAATGTTTTATGCAAAGGGCCGCTGTTTTAGCGAGGTTAAGGAGCTGTTCGAAGCCAGAGGGTTTGCTTTAATTCTAAGGTCGAGAGTGGGAGTGTCATGTTGAGGCCGAGGGGTGTGAAGTTGTGCTATAGGCTGCGGGAGTGAGGAAGGATTCGGGTGTATTTAAGCGGTGGGTGTGATGGGGCACGTGTGATGTTGGAGCAAGGGTACAAGTAGGTCCAATAGGATTTGGACATGATCTTGGATGAGTTGGTTTGTGGTCATGTGGCTTAGGCGTGAATTGGTGGGTTGGGATTGGCCCTTCATTTGTACAAAAAGAAAGAAATGAGTTTAACGTATGATGTAGCCGTATGCCTAGGATGGTTCGAAATTTTAGGGCTCGGGTCTTAAGGTTCTAGGGTCTTTAGGATCATTTTTTTTAGTGTGATAAAAAGTTGAGGAAAATTTGGTTGTGTTTCGAGTCGATTCGGATTAAAACCGGGACCCCGATCCAAGTTTTAAAACTGAATCGATTAAGCTTGGTTTTGGGCTCGAATTTACGTCTAGGATTACTTTTAAAAATGTTTTGGGACATTTTAAGTGAGTTTGATAAGCTTCAGGTCAATTTTAGAGGTCCATGGGTAAAATAGTAATTTTTGGGTTTCTAGGGGCAAAATGGTCATTTTGCACTCGGGGTGAGATTTTAGTCCTAGCAGTGCCCCGAGCACAAATTATAATATTTTTAAATGTTCATGCATCACGTTTACGATTTTTATGCTATTTTAATAATTATGGTGCATACTTAATTTAAAGGAATTAAGTGAGGAAGAGAAGAGCACTCCGTCTCCGCCGCGCCGCGTCGTTATTTTGTTTGTTTTCAGTTAAAACAAACCCAGGACATGTTTATATCTTCTTTCACTCTTCAATCAAGTCATATAGGTATTTTTAAATATAGCAAGTACATGATTTTAATGCAAGAAGATCGAAATTATTCATATTTAATTATGCCATTTAATTATATTACGTGCATGAAAACAGAAAATGATTATTTTTGAGATTTATGCGATATGGCTTGTGGTGCATTCACTATGTGGGAGCATTATTTTTACGGTCGCCAGTGACCGCTCAGTTTAGGTTGGTACCATCAGGTCACCAGTGACCGCTCAGTTCAGGTTGGTACCATCGGGTCTTCAGTGACCGCCAGCTCAGTTCCAGGCTCCCCGGTAGTCAGTTACCGATCAGTTCAGCTTAGTGCAGTGGCCACAGGCGTAAAACATAATCTCAACAGAAAATTTTATCAGTTATTTCAGTACAGGCTCCAAGGAGCAAATATTTTTACTGTGATTATCAGTTCAGTTATGCACGTATTATAATTGCTCAGATCAGTTTATTTTCAGCATGAGTACAGATTATTTTCAGCATGCCTCATGACATGATATTTTACCCCATGCATATTTTTACTCAGATTTTACTCGTTACCTGCGATATATGCATGCTGAGTCTTTAGGCTCACTAGACTTGATTGTTGTAGGTACTGATGAGGTCAGGGCCGAGGGCGGGGACCAGTGAGCCAGCTTGGGTCGGAAGTAGTGGCACCCGAGGACCTCAGTGCAGCAGTGTTTATTTTATTCCGCAAACAATTTTTATCAGTCATTGGACATTTTTAAATTGTTATTGTGGACAAACAATTATTTCATTCCGCTGCTTTTATTTTAAACATTGAACTTGATTCATCAGTTGGTTTTATGAGTAAGGCCATTTAAGTTCTTTTAAAAAGAAAATTTTTAATTTTTCCGCAAATTTTCAAGCACGAATTTTCGGGCCGTTACAGTTGGTATCAGAGCAATGATTCTGTAAAGGGTTGTACTACTACTGACCACGAGAAGCTCATGAAGTCACGTCTTCGGTCTATAAGTTTTACATTTACGCATTTTATTTAAAGCATGAATTATTTTAAACAGCATGTTTCCATGAAATATTTTACGTTCAGATTTTAATTGTCAGTGTTTATTTAAATTTAAAAATAAATTATGGAATTATGCATGTTGGGTACGTTTGGAATTGGACATGTCTAAAAATTCGAATATTGGGCTTTAAGAGAGGTTGAAAATGATTTGACTATATTATTAGGTTAGTAGTGTTGACGTCTTTCTTATGGGTTATAAGTTAATCTTGAAAATTGAATGCTTTTGAGACTTGTAGAATTTCTAAGAAATTATTGATGGTTCTTGGTTGCTAGTCGAGTAAATTTTTGAGGATTTAATATAAGCAATAGCGATTCGAAGACTACGACAATCTTTAGGATTATAAATGTACAATTTGAGGATTTTAAGTATCTATGGAAATGTAAGATTAATTATGAGAATTTATTTAGAATGAATGCATGTAAGATTAATTATGAGAATTTATTTAGAATGCATGCTCTACATAGTTGGATTTAAGGATTGAATTGCAGGAATTGAGAATTTTAAGGACCTAATTATAATAACCAATGATTTGAGGACCTAGGTTCAAAAATAAAATTCTAAGGGACTATTTTCGAATTTACCAAATTTTGGGATTAAATTTTGAGTTCGAGAATTTAAAATTTTAATGAGGTAAAGATGGAAAATTTTATGGGGACAATAATGCAAATTTCGAAGAGTTGTAGGACCAAAATGTAAATTTGGAGAACTGTAAGGGCCAGATTGCAATTTTCAAAATTTTTAAGGATTAAATGCAAACTTTTGAGGGACACTTGGGATTTAAAGTATTTATAGAAATGTGAGACGTGTTATGAGAATTAATTTTAGGTTTAATGAACTTAAGGCTATTGAACCTTATGATGCGGGAAATCTATAAAATGAAATTGGGAATACTGAGGACTAATTGGTAATTGTGGAACTTTTGACATTTAGGGAAAAATTGGACGATATTCGAGGAAAGTAAGAATTAATTTACAATTTTAAGAAATTTGAGAACTTATTTAGTAGTAAGTGATAATTGAACGGTTTAAATGGTAGGAATTTTCGGTTATTTATGCTCGAAGGGAAATATAGAATATTTAGATATTTGGGTTATAATTTTATAAGGAATGGTAACCAAGGACATTGTAGGATGAATCAATCTTAGGCATGAAAATTTAAGCGTTAGTGAAATAATGTTGTGGCAAATTAAGAATTTAAAGTGATGACGATTTAAGGTAAAATTTTATCGGTTAGTTAAGTTATAAGGATAAACATTGAGTTAGTAAATTTTTGGGAACATAAGTTTGATGTGCCACAAGTTTTAGTCATGATCATAACAGTAAAGATTATACCTTGTGAGAATTTAAATTTTTTTAGGAAAGTTGGGTACGATGATGGTTAGTTTAATTGGTAGACGCACGCAAGAGGTGAGGTAGACATGCACCTTGTCTTGAGAAATATTGGAAGTCGTTAACAAACTTGGGATTAAACGGATATGTGTATTGGGATTATTTTATTCAAAGCTATTTGGATTAGGTAAGTTTGAATTTCAAATTTATGGGATATTTGTTCATGCGGAAATTTTGGGTGAAATAAAAACAAAAGAGAATTTGTTGTGTTCAATATAAGTTATCAATGGATGAATATGATGATTTTTATCAAGTAAGAAATCTAAAAGCTTGATATTGAGATTCTAGAATTTTATGGATTATAAGTGAAGTTGATTTATTAGAGTTAGTCCAACATTGATGTGGGATGATTTAGTAAGTTTTATACGCTAGTACTAATTAAGCAATAAGGATACGTAAGAATGCGACATTTATTTCAAGGAGAAAGATCCAAGGGTCTTAGGTCTCAACTTTAAGGTAATTGGGAAGATAATAGTTTAAGCATGTAATTGATACTAGAAGGATTTTATTATTATGGTAGAAGAGCGATATTGTATAATTGGGTTTTATGAATTAACGTTACTCGAGGTTTAAGATTTTGCAACAATTTTACATTCGAGAGGTACTCGTAAATAATTAAGTTATGTAAGTTTGGTGCTGTAAGATAAAGATTCGATTCAAGAATCTTAGCCTAATATTATTATGAGGTGAGATAAGTTTGGACATTCATCTCAATTATGAGGAATTGCGAGATAAGTAAAATTCGAGTTCATAGTAGAATAGAACTAAGTCACCATAAGTTGTTTTAAGTTACGATTCGCAAACGAGGATTAGAAGGTAGAGTTAATCAGGACCGAGGAAGACATAAGGACATCTTAAGATCTATTATCTTATCAGAGTAGCGCATCGGAAGCGTGGATTATTAGGAATCTAGAATTAAGAGTCTAAACTTTTTGTTTATCAAGGATAAGCGAATTTCGAGGACGAAATTTCTTTTAAGGGAGGAAGGATTGTAGAACCCGTAATTCAGACTACGTATAAGTCATGCATAATTCCTAGTATTTAAATTAAAATGATTTTTTTATTGTATGAGTATTTAAACTCTTTCTTTAAATTTATTTATTTATTTATTGTACGCAGTAGTTTAATCGTCATCTTTTCAGTATATAAGTGAGGCCGGACTGGAGATGGAGTATTGAGATAAGTTAATAAAGTCATGTTTAATTATTTTATGCATTTTATGCATAATTCATGCATGATAGGATTTGCTTCACGAAATTTTAAAAGTTCGTGCATTAGAATTTTAAGTTGCATTCCACGTTCGAACGAGGATCGGAGACCGGAGAATTTTCAGAAAAATTATTTATTTCATGATTTATTTTTATAAATTAATTTAAAGCATTTTTAACTGTGTTTTACAAAAATGGAAATTTTTGGGATATTTTTACCCGCAGGAGTTTATTTTTAACGGTACGCAAATTTTATCGAATCGGGGGACTATTTATTGATTCGGCTAATATTTTCAAAATCTTTTCGACTCGAAATATTTTATGGAAGTGTGTTTGGATTAAATGAACCCACTTTTAAGTCTATTGGGCCTAATTCTCTTTTAATCTTTTAATTAAACAAAATTGGGCCCATTAACTAATTGTTTTTCTATATAATTAGCACCTAAATATCATTAAACCTAAACCTAAACCCCACTGCAGCCGACACCCACCCTCCCCACAGCAGCCACGTTCAGATTTCCAGCAGCTAGGCTTCGACAGTAGCGTTTTTCCTTGCTAGATTACTCCCCGGTGTTCCCTCGGTCTCGTTTCGTTCATCAACTACCTAAGGCACGCCATGTACTTCATTTTACGCATCATTCATGTCATTAATATGCTGTCATGTGTGGTTGTATGATTATTGCTCGGTATTTTCATGGATCGTGTCTTTTAACTTTGGTTTCTCACTGTCCCAGCATGCATCCTTGAATGACTCACATTTTCGAATGTTTTATGCAAAGGGCCGCTGTTTTAGCGAGGTTAAGGAGCTGTTCGAAGCCAGAGGGTTTGCTGTAATTCTAAGGTCGAGAGTGGGAGTGTCATGTTGAGGCCGAGGGGTGTGAAGTTGTGCTATAGGCTGCGGGAGTGAGGAAGGATTCGGGTGTATTTAAGCGGTGGGTGTGATGGGGCACGTGTGATGTTGGAGCAAGGGTACAAGTAGGTCCAATAGGATTTGGACATGATCTTGGATGAGTTGGTTTGTGGTCATGTGGCTTAGGCGTGAATTGGTGGGTTGGGATTGGCCCTTCATTTGTACAAAAAGAAAGAAATGAGTTTAACGTATGATGTAGCCGTATGCCTAGGATGGTTCGAAATTTTAGGGCTCGGGTCTTAAGGTTCTAGGGTCTTTAGGATCATTTTTTTTAGTGTGATAAAAAGTTGAGGAAAATTTGGTTGTGTTTCGAGTCGATTCGGATTAAAACCGGGACCCCGATCCAAGTTTTAAAACGAATCGATTAAGCTTGGTTTTGGGCTCGAATTTACGTCTAGGATTACTTTTAAAAATGTTTTGGGACATTTTAGTGAGTTTGATAAGCTTCAGGTCAATTTTAGAGGTCCATGGGTAAAATGGTAATTTTTGGGTTTCCAGGGGCAAAATGGTCATTTTGCACCCGGGGTGAGATTTTAGTCCTAGCAGCGCCCCGAGCACAAATCATAATATTTTTAAATGTTCATGCATCACGTTTACGATTTTTATGCTATTTTAATAATTATGGTGCATACTTAATTTAAAGGAATTAAGTGAGGAAGAGAAGAGCACTCCGTCTCCGCCGCCCCGCGTCGTTATTTTGTTTGTTTTCAGTTAAAACAAACCCAGGCATGTTTATATCTTCTTTCACTCTTCAATCAAGTCATATAGGTATTTTTAAATATAGCAAGTACATGATTTTAATGCAAGAAGATCGAAATTGTTCATATTTAATTATGCCATTTAATTATATTACGTGCATGAAAACAGAAAATGATTATTTTTGAGATTTATGCGATATGGCTTGTGGTGCATTCACTATGTGGGAGCATTATTTTTACGGTCGCCAGTGACCGCTCAGTTCAGGTTGGTACCATCAGGTCACCTGTGACCGCTCAGTTCAGGTTGGTACCATCGGGTCTTCAGTGACCGCCAGCTCAGTTCCAGGCTCCCCGGTAGTCAGTTACCGATCAGTTCAGCTTAGTGCAGTGGCCACAGGCGTAAAACATAATCTCAACAGAAAATTTTATCAGTTATTTCAGTACAGGCTCCAAGGAGCAAATATTTTTACTGTGATTATCAGTTCAGTTATGCACGTATTATAATTGCTCAGATCAGTTTATTTTCAGCATGAGTACAGATTATTTTCAGCATGCCTCATGACATGATATTTTACCCCATGCATATTTTTACTCAGATTTTACTCGTTACCTGCGATATATGCATGCTGAGTCTTTAGGCTCACTAGACTTGATTGTTGTAGGTACTGATGAGGTCAGGGCCGAGGGCGGGGACCAGTGAGCCAGCTTGGGTCGGCAGTAGTGGCACCCGAGGACCTCAGTGCAGCAGTGTTTATTTTATTCCGCAAAAAATTTTTATCAGTCATTGGACATTTTTAAATTGTTATTGTGGACAAACAATTATTTCATTCCGCTGCTTTTATTTTAAACATTGAACTTGATTCATCAGTTGGTTTTATGAGTAAGGCCATTTAAGTTCTTTTAAAAAGAAAATTTTTAATTTTTCCGCAAATTTTCAAGCACGAATTTTCGGGCCGTTACAGTACATCTCATACTCTGGCCAGAGATTCCATGCACTATTATTTCATCAGATCACACAGATATCCACACCCATAGGTGAGCGGTGAATCCCCGACTACAATGCACTGGCTCATATATGTGTCGCAACTGTACCCAACCTTCGCCACCTGATGACTCTCCTGGAGCCGGTAAACGAGTCAAAGCACAACCCTAGCATATAGAGCCTCAGTGTTGTCCCGGGTCGTAAGGACTAATGGTGTACAATTATAACCACAAACTTATCCTCTCGATGAATGATAACCACTTGGAAAGTCCGAGGGAGGGTTGTTCGGTATAATCATCATATGACTACCCATCTGCATGTTTGGACATCTCTATGCCCTTACCAAGAAACGCAGTACACAACATCACAGATGCTAGTCTCAAGCTCAAGCGACCTTTATCCATGTTTTAGGCGGCTGAATCGACTAGGAACGAATTTAGAATATGCAGTGTTTACAAATGAGTTTCAACATCGAATTACGATTCATTTGTATTAAAGCATAATCAAGGACTTTATCTATGCTGATTGCATGGGTATACAGATAAAGTATAACGAGACCATTAAAAGTTAAATTATATTAAAATAAAGATTGTTTATTACAACTTAGTCAATAAAATCCCTAGCCAACTGTTGGCTTGCAGGGCATCTACTCTAACAATCTCCCACTTGCCCTAGAGCCAACTACCCATAAACATTAATCCCATTGTTCCGCGATGCTCCTCAAACAATGGTCCTGGCAAGAGCTATGAAAGTGGATCAGCAACATTATCTGCAGAGGGGACTCTTTTGACTGATATGTCTCCTCTTCCCACAATCTCCCGTATGATGTGGAACTTCCTCAGACATGTTTGGATCGCTGATGAGACTTTGGTTCCTTTGCTTGCGCAATGACACCAGTGTTGTCGCAGTACGACGGGACTGGATCAACTCCATTAGGAATAATGCCCAACACTTGGACAAAATTCCTCATCCAAACTGCATCTTTGGCTACATCAGATGCAACAACGTATTCAGCTTCAGTGGTGGAATCCGCAACGGTGTCTTGCTTGGAACCTTTCCAAGAGACAGCCGCACCATATAGCATGAATGCAAAGCCAGAGGTCGATTTCGAATCATCTACGTCACATTGGAAGCTAGAATCAATGTAGCCTTCCAATTTCAATTCTCCACTCCACAGACCACGAACAAGTTCTTAGTCCTTCTCAAGTACTTAAGAATATCTTTCATGGCCTTCCAATGCATTGGACCAGGGTTCGCCTGATATCTGCTTGTAACACTCAGAGCGTAAGCAACATCAGGATGTGTCGATATCATACCATACATGATACTACCAATAGCTAACGCATATGTAATACGTGTCATCATCTCTATCTTTCCATCAGTCTTGGGGCACATTGCATTAGATAGAGTAACACCATGACACATTGGTAAGTATCCTCTCTTGGACTCTTCCATAGAGAATCTATTTAGAATGGTATCGATATAAATCGCTTGGGTGAATCCCAGCATCCTCTTTGATCTATCTCTATAGATTTGTATTCCCAATACATATGATGCTTCACCCATGTTTTTTATGGAGAATTTACTTGATAACCATACTTTAGTTGATTGCAGAAATCCTACATCATTTCTAATGAGCAGGATGTCATCAACATTAAGTACTAGAAATGTCACTACACTCCTACTAACTTTCTTGTACACGCATGGTTTCTCAGGATTCTTAGCAAAACCAAACTCTTTGATAGTGCTATCAAATATGAGGTTCCAACTCCTTGACGCCTGCTTGAGACCATTTGGATGAATAAGTATCAGATATTGCTTCTTTGAAGTTCATTGGATCACATCCACCACAAGGCTCATCATGGCCTTGTTCATGAAGAAGCGTATATCTTGCAGGTGGTCTGACAACCCTATCAGACCTTCTAGGAGCGTGTACTTCAACTACTGGTTGTTGGGGATCAGATTCAACTTCTACAGTTGAGGGAGTATCTTGAATTTCTTCAAATTCTATCATCTTGCCTTTTTCTATCTAATAGAAATTCCTTTTCCAAAAAGGTGGCATTTCTTGAAGCAAACACTTTTGCTTCATTGGGATGATAGAAATGATTTCTATGGACTTTATTTTGGGGTTGCCTAGTACTAAGAAGGGGAAGGATTCTATTTTTGTTGTTGTGGATAGATTCTCTAAGATGACACATTTTATAGCTTGTCATAAAACCGATGATGCTTCAAACAATGCGGATTTGTTCTTTAGGGAAGTCGTTAGGTTGCATGGCATGCCTAGGACTATTGTTTCTGGTCGCGATGTTAAATTCTTGAGTTACTTTTGGAAGACTTTATGGGCTAAACTTGGCACAAAATTGTTGTTTTTTACTACTTGTCATCCTCAAACGGATGGAAAAACTGAATTGTCAATAGAACTTTGGTAACACTTTTGCGTGCAATTCTTAAAAAGAACTTGGATTGACATTTCTATGGACTTTATTTTGGGGTTGCCTAGGACTAAGAAGGGGAGGGATTCTATTTTTGTTGTCGTGGATAGATTCTCTAAGATGACATATTTTATAGCTTGTCATAAAACCGATGATGCTTCAAACATGGCGGATTTGTTCTTTGGAGAAGTCGCTAGGTTGCATGGCATGCCTAGGACTATTGTTTCTGGTCGCGATGTTAAATTCTCGAGTTACTTTTGCAATACTTTATGGGCCAAACTTGGCACAAAATTGTTGTTTTCTACTACTTGTCATCCTCAAACGGATGGAAAAACTGAAGTTGTCAATAGAACTTTGGGAACACTTTTGCGTGCTATTCTTAAAAAGAACTTGGATTGACATTTCTATGGACTTTATTTCGGGGTTGCCTGGGACTAAGAAGGGGAGGGATTCTATTTTTGTTGTTGTGGATAGATTCTTTAAGATGGCACATTTTATAGCTTGTCATAAAACCGATGACGCTTCAAACATGGCGGATTTGTTCTTTAGAGAAGTCGTTAGGTTGCATGGCATGCCTAGGACTATTGTTTCTGGTCGCGATGTTAAATTCTTCAGTTACTTTTGGAAGACTTTATGGGCTAAACTTGGCACGACGAACTGAAGTTGTCAATAGAACTTTGGGAACACCTTTGCGTGGTAATCTTCAAAAGAACTTGGATTTACATTTCTATGGACTTTATTTTGGGGTTGCCTAGGACTAAGAAGGGCAGGGATTCTATTTTTGTTGTTGTGGATAGATTCTTTAAGATGGAACTGAAAGCGGACCGGTTATGGTGGCCGGAAGCGCAACGGAAGTCAAAAATTTTAATTTCATAGCAAGAAATTCGGCCACCATGATTTATGTGCAATATTTACAAACAAACACCATACATAGGATGTTTTAGAAAATTACCTATCAACCTCTTGAGGTTGATGTATGGCACCAACTTTGTTGTAAACAACAAAGCTCTTCAAGGTTGAAGATCTACAAGCCTCCAACTTCCTTTCCTTCAAAATCAAGCCCACCACAAGCTATGTAAAACCCCTCTTGATTTGCACTAGAAAAATCAAGAGGATTTTTCAATGAGAAATCTTTTATTCTCCAACACTTGAAGAACAAAAGAGAGAAGTATTTTGGGAGAGAAAGACTAGAAAATTTCGGCCAAGACAAGGTTGGAATGAGGGAGTGAAGTCTAGACTTGGGTTTGGGAAAAGTGAAAAAGTTGATCCCCATGCCATGCATTATTTTATTAAAAAGTATTCAAAGTCTCTTCACCTCCCAAGCATGCAAACCCTAGCATGTCATGCATATATAATATGGTTTTTAACACATTAAAAACCATGGACTAAATTTTAATTATCTCAAACACATTTGAGATTAATTAAATACTACTTGAATTTATTCAAGTCCCACTAGTTAAATAATTATTTTAATTGAGCTCTACAAGACTCAATATTATTAATTCAACACTTGAATTATTTTTAATTATTTGGACTCTACTAGGTCCACTAGTGTTTAATTAATTCAACACTTGAATTAATTTAATTTAGTCCCCAATAATGTTTATGAAAATCACAATTTTCAACTACATTATTTACTTGGCCAAATTTTAATCTTAGGAACACTTCCATAAATTAAAATTTATATTTCTCTCTTAGAAGTCATACTTCTATTTTTCTTAACGCTTATAAACACATTTATAAGCCGTTCAACACATTGAACTATTTTACTTCTCATCGGGATTTACAAAGCCAGTACTTGTGTGGCCCTCAATGGTTCATTGATACAACTAGCCGTGGGTTCACATCTCCATGTGATTCGGACTAAACATGTCCTTATACGAGCATACCCCAATTGCTCCATTCTTACTTATCAACTCCTTGATAGTAAGAACATCAGAACTCAAGTCTGATAGTACCCAACCAATCACGTTAAACGCCTAGCAGCATCGCTTACGTGATTCCCTAGGTATCACATGATAGTGCCTGCAAGAACCATTCAATTATGGTTAGCGTACAGTACGGTCCCTTCAACTCATATATCCCGACCGATTCGACAACTATTGGTTTATCGAGAGTTGTCAATGAATCGATACTATGTGTCATGTTGTGGTTGCATCGATGGTGTAATCTATGAAACCCCTTTCATAATTACCACCATACTCTGATCAGAGATTTCAACCCACATATACATGAAAAACACATAGGATATCCATACCCGAAGGTAAGCGGTGAATCCCCGACTACAATGCATCGACTCCTATATGTTTCGCCGTAACACCCAACCTTGCCACCTAATGACCCCATAAGAGTCGGTAAACAAGTCAAAGTGAAACGCTAGCACATAGAGTCTCAATGTTGTCCCGGGTCATAAGGACTAATTCTGTACAACCATAAACCAGGACTTTTCCACTCGATAAGTGAGAACCACTTGGAAAGTCCTTTTATGGAGGGTTGTTCAGTGCACTCTACCAGGAGCACCTATCTGCATGCTCGGACATCACAATGTCCCCTACCAATGAAACATGGTACTCACATCGCAGATACTAGTCTCTAACTCGAGCGGCCTTTATCCTTCTTAGTGGCGGCTGAATCGACTAGGAACGGTTTAGAATATACAGTATTCCAAATATGAGTTTCATGATACTCATCATATGAGCATCTCATATTCCTTCTACTATTTGTATATTCAAGGACTTTATCTATGCAACTAGCATGGGTATAAAGATAAAGATGCGCCAAATTAATAAATTCAAATATTATTAAAATAAAGATTGCTTATACATAGAGTTTCATTGTGAACACTCGGCCAACACTTGGCTCGACGGGCACCTACTCTAACAATCTCCCACTTGCACTAGAGCCAACTACCCATATGCTTTCAGATCCATTGATTCGCGATGCTTGTCGAATATTGGTCCAGGTAAAGGCTTAGCCAGTGGATCAACAACATTGTCCGCGGAGCCGACTGTGTCAATCGACACTTCTTCTTTTCCCACAATCTCTCCGAGGATGTGGTACTTTCTCAATACATGTTTGGACTTCTGATGAGACCTTGGCTCCTTTGCTTGAGCTAAAGCTCCCGTGTTGTCACACAACACCGGGACAGGAGCAATTCCATTAGGAATGACGTCCAACTCTTAGACGAAATTCCTTATCCAAACAGCCTCCCTTGCTGCATCTAATGCAGCAATGTATTCGGCCTCTGTGCTGGAATCCGTAGTATTGTCTCGCTTGGAACTCTTCCAAGAGACAGCAGCACCATAGAGCATGAATACAAAACTAGAGGTTGACTTCGAGTCATCGATATCGCTTTGGAAGCTAAAGTCGGTATAGCTTTCCAATTTCAGTTCTCCACCCCATTGACCAAGAACAACTTATTGGTCCTTCTCAACTACTTGAGAATGTCTTTCGCAGCTTTCCAGTGTGGAAGACCAGGGTTCGATTGATATCTTTTCACTACACATAGTGCAAACGCCACGTCAGGACGTGTAGATATCATCACATACATGATGCTACCAATTGCCGAAGCATACGGAATGCATGTCATCGCCACTATCTCTGCATCTGTCTCAAGAGACAGACTTGGATAGGGACACGCCATGACACATTGGTAGATGTCCTCTCATGGACTCATCCATCGAGAACCGCTTCACGATGGTATCAATGTATGTGGACTGGGTGAGATCAAGTCATCTTTTCGATCTATCTCTATAGATCTGTATCCCAATACAAAAGATGCTTCACCCAAGTCCTGCATCGAGAACTTGCTTTCTAACCATATCTTAGTTGATTGCAACATTCCTACATCATTCCCAATGAGTAGAATGTTATCAATATATAACACCAGGAATGTCACAACACTCCCACTGACCTTCTTATACACATAGGGTCTCTCAGGATTCATAGTAAATCAAACTCTTTGATTGTACTATCGAATCTAAGGTTCCAACTCCTTGATGCCTGCTTTAGACCATAAATAGATCTCTGAAGTTTGCATATCAAATGCTCACTTCCGACAGATGTAAACCCTTCAGGTTGAGACATGTAAATCACTTTCTTAAAATCCCCATTAAGAAAGACTGTCTTAACATCCATCTGCCATATCTCATAGTCATACCATGCAGCTATGGCAAGCAAAATCCTTATGGACTTGAACATTGCGATTGGGAAAAGGTTTCCTCAAGGTCAACTCCTTGTCTTTGAGTACATCCTTTTGCCACCAATCGCGCCTTGAAGGTCAATACCTTCCCATCCGCCCCAAGTCCCTGTGGGAACAGTTCCCTCAGGTGGATCCACAAGATCCTACACTTGGTTCGAATGCATGGAATTCAACTCAGATTCCATTGCTTCAAGCCACTTGGATGAATCGGCATCAGATAATGCTTCCTTGAAGGTCCTTGGATCACATCCATGGTTAGGCTCATCATGGCCCTCTTCAAGAAGCTGACCATACCTCATAGGTGGTCTCGAGACTTTCTCGTATCTGCTAGGAGCTTGTATCTCCTCTCTTGGCTCATCGGGTGTGGGTTCTATAATTGCGGGTTTCTCTCGAACCTCTTCGAGTTCTATCATCTCCCTTTTTCTATCCAATAGAAAATCCTTTTCCAAAAAGGTTGCATTCCTAGAAACAAACACCTTTGTTTCTTGGGGATGATAGAAATAATATCCAACTTAATTCTTCGGATATCCCACAAAGTAACATAAAATGGATCAACAGTCCAATTTTATCTCCCACTACCTGCTTTACATTAGCAGGGCTCCCCATATTCTAAAATAAGAATATTTGGGAGGCTTACCCATCCATATCTCATATGGTGTTTGCTTTGAATGGACATTTAATGGAATATCTTTTAATTTTAAGTTATAGAGATCGTTTTCAAGTTCTCAAGTACCAATCAAACATTCATTCATGTAAATGTTGCAAACACCTTTGCAAAATAAACAAGAATATCCATTTTTATCAGCATAGAAATGGAAACAATGTTTTTACAAAAAAATTAGGTACAAACAAAACATCTCATAAAATTAACTTAAACTATCGTTCAATAATAAGTAAACATCCTTAATAGCCTTGGCAGCAACTCTTGCTCCATTGTCCATCCTAAAGAAGGTCACACCTTCCTTAAGCTTCCTACTTCTTCCCATCACCTGTAACCCATTACAGAGATGTGAGTCACAACCGGTATCTAATACCCAAGAAGTAGAGTTAATTGAAATGTTTACTTAAATTTAGAACATACCGTTTCCAGAACACTTCTGGGCCAAATATTCCTTGCAATTTCGCTTCCAATGTCCAGGCTTCTTGCAGTGATGACAAACATCACCAGTCTTGTCAGCCTTAACTGGTCTGGCTGCCTCAACGGGATTCAGAGATTGCCTCATCAAGGGCACGTTCTTCTTGGGGCGTTGGAAAGAACTCTTCTTTCCATTCCCATGTGGATCAATCTTCGTACCAGATGAAGAACCCACATAAAGAACCGACTTCTCTTTCTTGTTAGTGGACTCAAAGGTAACAAGCATATTCACCAACTCCTCAAGGGTCGGTTCCATCTTGTTCATGTTGAAGTTCACCACAAAAGGATCAAATGAGCTAGGTAGCGATAACAGCAACACGTCGGTGGTCAACTCCGAAGGCAAGATCATATCCATGCCAACGAGCTTGTCCACGAGCCCGATCACCTTTAGGCCATGCTCATGGACCGAGGCCCCATCTCGCATGCGCAAAGTGATCAGCTCCTTGACGGTAGCATGCCTAAGAGGACGCGTTTGCTCTCCAAAGAGCTCCTTGAGGTGCAAATGAATGTCAGCAGCACTCTTTGCACCCTCAAAACGCCTCTGCAGCTCATCATTCATAGAAGTCAGCATATAACACCTGGCTATCAAGTCATGGTCACACCATTCCTTGTAAGCCTGCAATTCCTCAGGATTGCATTCAGTCGGAGCCTCAACAGGGGGCGACTCAGTCAGTGTATATGCTACATTTTCCGAATTCAAGACGATTTTCAGGTTTCTTAGCCAAGTGAGGTAATTAGGTCCAGTTAATATGTGTTTGTCGAGTATTATAGATATCGGATTGCGCATCGAAGACATTGTCGATTTTTACTGAAAAGTAAAAACAGATAAATGTTGATGACTATTTTAAATATTTAGTAAGATATGAAGTTTGGACTTTAACTTCATAAATTATCGCTCCCACTGTTTTGACATTTTCACTACCCTCTAGTGAAAACGGGAAACACTTTCCTCAGTAGGTACGTAAGGTCCAATTAGCGAATTGTGATCCCGAATAATATCGGCCATCACAACTCCTAAAAGGTAGTTTCCAATTGCATCGCCATGCAACCTTCTACGTATACTTTTGTCTCACGTTTGATTAGGACCCAATAATATGACGTCGTTCATCTTTACGTGTCAAGCCTAACCCATCGATATTGAACCTTAATGGACGGTCGCCATGAGTTCCCTCAATAATATGAGCCGAAATCATGGGAGTTCCACGTAGTTCACATCACCATGTCAATGGATGTCACAGCTTTCCGGCACTCAGGGCCCCCTCAGTAATATGAGCCGAGCCCCGAGTACGGGTAGCGTTCATCATGCATCCATTGTCGATGGAAGACAAGGAAATTATAAACAAATTTATAATTCCCCTTTTCGGACTTGATATTAATTTTGAATCTTATTCAAAATGAGGGTTTTTAATTTTGAAAGGTCTCATCATTAATTTTATTTTAAAAGCTCGCCATGTTTGATCGTATGTTTGCCGAATTCATGCAACTTTTGTTATTATAATAATAATAACGCACATACTCATTATTTATAACATATCATGCATATATTATAAATAGAAAACAGTACAAGGATGATCAATCGCCCCAAAACTAATGGCCCGTGTGAGCCAAACACGGGCCTAGGTCCAATCCTAGGGTAAATGCAAGGGATGCAATGCAACTAAATTATTACATTAGCATCCAATATTACATGTCTTCGATCTTCATAATCATCAAGGCCACCATCTTCCAATCTTGATCTTCCACTATTCTAATATTTACAATTAAATATCCATGGCACATAGGGATACATCTCATGGGATGGGAACGGGCCATAAACCAACCCCACTTTAAATTGATAATTATTACAATCATACAACACAAATATCCTAGCATACACCTAGCAAATTGGGCTTGGGCTTTTGATCATCCTTCATGCATAATATCACATATCATACACCATCAATTAATTATCACAATAATTAATTGATCCAATATTATATATCTTGATCCAATCACTAACCGCCACAATTATAAATTAAATTAACAAAGTATACAAACACCTTTGTCTACTTTCAAATTAATTTATTTATAATCGAATTTCTTGTAAATCACAATTTACTATAAATAATTAAAGTCCTACTTCAATTATTTATTTTATGAGAAAATATGTGCAACAATTGTAAATTTAAACTTAAGGGCCCAAAAACCATTTTTCATCAAAAATATTTTGGCCCATTTAAATTTCACAAATTATGTTGGCCATCCAATGGCCCAACATCTCAAGGCCCATGACACTAAGATTATCCAAAACACTTTTGAAACCCTAGTCGTCATTGCCGTCGCCGGAGCTCCGTCGCCGGATTCCGGCAACAAAATTTTTTTTTTTTTTATTTTAAAAGCAGTATTTCGGGCAGCCCCTTGGGCTGCCCCTCGGCTGCCCGAAATTTTCGGGCAGCCCCTTCGGGCAGCCCTCGGGCAGCCCCGGAAAAACATTTTTTTTTTTTGTTTCTAAAATTTCGGTCCTTGCATTTTGTTGCACCAAAAAATCTCAAACGGTTAGAAATTGATCTCAACATAATATTATGCAAATATTACACAAAAACCGTAACCATAGCTCTGATACCACTTGAAAGCGGACCGGTTACGGTGGCCGGAAGCGCAACGGAAGTCAAAAATTTTAATTTCATAACAAGAAATTCGGCCACCATGATTTATGTGCAATATTTACAAACAAACACCATACATAGGATGTTTTAGAAAATTACCTATCAACCTCTTGAGGTTGATGTATGGCACCAACTTTGTTGTAAACAACAAAGCTCTTCAAGGTTGAAGATCTACAAGCCTCCAACTTTCTTTCCTTCAAAATCAAGCCCACCACAAGCTATGTAAAACCCCTCTTGATTTGCACTAGAAAAATCAAGAGGATTTTTCAATGAGAAATCTTTTATTCTCCAACACTTGAAGAACAAAAGAGAGAAGTATTTTGGGAGAGAAAGACTAGAAAATTTCGGCCAAGACAAGGTTGGAATGAGGGAGTGAAGTCTAGACTTGGGTGTGGGAAAAGTGAAAAAGTTGATCCCCATGCCATGCATTATTTTATTAAAAAGTATTCAAAGTCTCTTCACCTCCCAAGCATGCAAACCCTAGCATGTCATGCATATATAATATGGTTTTTAACACATTAAAAACCATGGACTAAATTTTAATTATCTCAAACACATTTGAGATTAATTAAATACTACTTGAATTTATTCAAGTCCCACTAGTTAAATAATTATTTTAATTGAGCTCTACAAGACTCAATATTATTAATTCAACACTTGAATTATTTTTAATTATTTGGACTCTACTAGGTCCACTAGTGTTTAATTAATTCAACACTTGAATTAATTTAATTTAGTCCCCAATAATGTTTATGAAAATCACAATTTTCAACTACATTATTTACTTGGCCAAATTTTAATCTTAGGAACACTTCCATAAATTAAAATTTATATTTCGCTCTTAGAAGTCATACTTCTATTTTTCTTAACGCTTATAAACACATTTATAAGCCGTTCAACACATTGAACTATTTTACTTCTCATCGGGATTTACAAAGCCAGTACTTGTGTGGCCCTCAATGGTTCATTGATACAACTAGCCGTGGGTTCACATCTCCATGTGATTCGGACTAAACATGTCCTTATACGAGCATACCCCAATTGCTCCATTCTTACTTATCAACTCCTTGATAGTAAGAACGTCAGAACTCAAGTCTGATAGTACCCAACCAATCACGTTAAACGCCTAGCAGCATCGCTTACGTGATTCCCTAGGTATCACATGATAGTGCCTGCAAGAACCATTCAATTATGGTTAGCGTACAGTACGGTCCCTTCAACTCATATATCCCGACCGATTCGACAACTATTGGTTTATCGAGAGTTGTCAATGAATCGATACTATGTGTCATGTTGTGGTTGCATCGATGGTGTAATCTATGAAACCCCTTTCATAATTACCACCATACTCTGATCAGAGATTTCAACCCACATATACATGAAAAACACATAGGATATCCATACCCGAAGGTAAGCGGTGAATCCCCGACTACAATGCATCGACTCCTATATGTTTCGCCGTAACACCCAACCTTGCCACCTAATGACCCCATAAGAGTCGGTAAACAAGTCAAAGTGAAACGCTAGCACATAGAGTCTCAATGTTGTCCCGGGTCATAAGGACTAATTCTGTACAACCATAAACCAGGACTTTTCCACTCGATAAGTGAGAACCACTTGGAAAGTCCTTTTATGGAGGGTTGTTCAGTGCACTCTACCAGGAGCACCTATCTGCATGCTCGGACATCACAATGTCCCCTACCAATGAAACATGGTACTCACATCGCAGATACTAGTCTCTAACTCGAGCGGCCTTTATCCTTCTTAGTGGCGGCTGAATCGACTAGGAACGGTTTAGAATATACAGTATTCCAAATATGAGTTTCATGATACTCATCATATGAGCATCTCATATTCCTTCTACTATTTGTATATTCAAGGACTTTATCTATGCAACTAGCATGGGTATAAAGATAAAGATGCGCCAAATTAATAAATTCAAATATTATTAAAATAAAGATTGCTTATACATAGAGTTTCATTGTGAACACTCGGCCAACACTTGGCTCGACGGGCACCTACTCTAACAGGAACATTTTATAGCTTGTCATAAAACCGATGATACTTCAAACATTGCGGATTTGTTCTTTAGAGAAGTCGTTAGGTTGCATGGCATGCCTAGGACTATTGTTTCTGGTCGCGATGTTAAATTCTTGAGTTACTTTTGGAAGACTTTATGGTCTAAAATTGGCACAAAATTGTTGTTTTCTACTACTTGTCATCCTCAAACGGATGGAAAAACTGAAGTTGTCAATAGAACTTTTGGAACACTTTTGCGTGCAATTCTTAAAAAGAACTTGGATTGACATTTCTATGGACTTTATTTTGGGGTCGCCTGGGACTAAGAAGGGGAGAGATTCTATTTTTGTTGTTGTGGATAGATTCTTTAAGATGGCACATTTTATAGCATGTCATAAAACCGATGACGCTTCAAACATGGCGGATTTGTTCTTTAGAGAAGTCGTTAGGTTGCATGGCATGCCTAGGACTATTGTTTCTGGTCGCGATGTTAAATTCTTCAGTTACTTTTTGAAGACTTTATGGGCTAAACTTGACACGACAAACTGAAGTTGTCAATTGAACTTTGGGAACACCTTTGCGTGCTATTCTTCAAAAGAACTTGGATTGACATTTCTATGGACTTTATTTTGGGGTTGCCTAGGACTAAGAAGGGCAGGGATTCTATTTTTGTTGTTGTGGAAAGATTCTCTAAGATGGCACATTTTATAGCTTGTCATAAAACCGATGACGCTTCAAACATGGCGGATTTGTTCTTTAGAGAAGTCGTTAGGTTGCATGGCATGCCTAGGATTATTGTTTCTGGTCGCGAAGTTAAATTCTTCAGTTACTTTTTGAAGACTTTATGGGCTAAACTTGGCACGACAAACTGAAGTTGTCAATAGAACTTTGAGAACACCTTTGCGTGCTATTTTTCAAAAGAACTTGGATTGAAATTTCTATGGACTTTATTTTGGGGTTGCCTAGGACTAAGAAGGGCAGGGATTCTATTTTTGTTGTAGTGGATAGATTCTCTAAGATGGCACATTTTATAGCTTGTCATAAAACCGATGATGCTTCAAACATTGCGGATTTGTTCTTTAGAGAAGTCGTTAGGTTGCATGGCATGCCTAGGACTATTGTTTCTGGTCGCGATGTTAAATTCTTGAGTTACTTTTGGAAGACTTTATGGGCTAAACTTGGCACGACAAACTGAAGTTGTCAATAGAACTTTAGGAACACCTTTGCGTGCTATTCTTAAAAAGAACTTGGATTGTCATTTCTATGGACTTTATTTTGGGGTTGCCTAGTACTAAGAAGGGGAAGGATTCTATTTTTGTTGTTGTGGATAGATTCTCTAAGATGGCACATTTTATAGCTTGTCATAAAACCGATGATGCTTCAAACAATGCGGATTTGTTCTTTAGGGAAGTTGTTAGGTTGCATGGCATGCCTAGGACTATTGTTTCTGGTCGCGATGTTAAATTCTTGAGTTACTTTTGAAAGACTTTATGGGCTAAACTTGGCACAAAATTGTTGTTTTCTACTACTTGTCATCCTCAAACGGATGGAAAAACTGAATTGTCAATTGAACTTTGGTAACACTTTTGCGTGCAGTTCTTAAAAAGAACTTGGATTGACATTTCTATGGACTTTATTTTGGGGTTGCCTAGGACTAAGAAGGGGAGGGGTTCTATTTTTGTTGTCGTGGATAGATTCTCTAAGATGGCATATTTTATAGCTTGTCATAAAACCGATGATGCTTCAAACATGGCGGATTTGTTCATTGGAGAAGTCGCTAGGTTGCATGGCATGCCTAGGACTATTGTTTCTGGTCACGATGTTAAATTCTCGAGTTACTTTTGCAATACTTTATGGGCTAAACTTGACACGAAATTGTTGTTTTCTACTACTTGTCATCCTCAAACGGATGGAAAAACTGAAGTTGTCAATAGAACTTTGGGAACACTTTTGCGTGCTATTCTTAAAAAGAACTTGGATTGACATTTCTATGGACTTTATTTCGGGGTTGCCTGGTACTAAGAAGGGGAGGGATTCTATTTTTGTTGTTGTGGATAGATTCTTTAAGATGGCACATTTTATAGCTTGTCATAAAACCGACGACGCTTCAAACATGGCGGCTTTGTTCTTTAGAGAAGTCGTTAGGTTGCATGGCATGCCTAGGACTATTGTTTTTGGTCGCGATGTTAAATTCTTCAGTTACTTTTTGAAGACTTTATGGGCTAAACTTGGCACGACAAACCGAAGTTGTCAATAGAACTTTTGGAACACCTTTGCGTGCTATTCTTCAAAAGAACTTGGATTGACATTTCTATGGACTTTATTTTGGGGTTGCCTAGGACTAAGAAGGGCAGGGATTCTATTTTTGTTGTTGTGGATAGATTCTCTAAGATGACACATTTTATAGCTTGTCATAAAACCGATGATGCTTCAAACATTGCGGATTTGTTCTTTAGAGAAGTCGTTAGGTTGCATTGCATGCCTAGGAATATTGTTTCTGGTCGCGATGTTTAATTCTTGAGTTACTTTTGGAAGACTTTATGGGCTAAACTTGGCCCGAGAAACTGAAGTTGTCAATAGAACTTTGGGAACACATTTGCGTGTTATTCTTAAAAAGAACTTGGATTGTCATTTCTATGGACTTTATTTTGGGGTTGCCTAGTACTAAGAAGGGGAAGGATTCTATTTTTGTTGTTGTGGATAGATTCTCTAAGTTGGCACATTTTATAGCTTGTCATAATACCGATGATGCTTCAAACAATGTGGATTTGTTCTTTAGGGAAGTCGTTAGGTTGCATGTCATGCCTAGGACTATTGTTTCTGGTCGCGATGTTAAATTCTTGAGTTACTTTTGGAAGACTTTATGGGCTAAACTTGGCACAAAATTGTTGTTTTCTACTATTTGTCATCCTCAAACGGATTGACAAACTGAAGTTGTCAATAGAACTTTGGGAACACTTTTGCGTGCTATTCTTAAAAAGAACTTGGATTGACATTTCTATGGACTTTATTTTGGGGTTGCCTAGGACTAAGATAGGGAGGGATTCTATTTTTTTTGTTGTGGATAGATTCTCTAAGATGGCATATTTTATAGCTGTCATAAAACCGATGATGCTTCAAACATGGCGGATTTGTTCTTTAGAGAAGTCGTTAGGTTGCATGGCATGCCTAGGACTATTGTTTCTGGTCGCGATGTTAAATTCTTGAGTTACTTTTGGAAGACTTTATTGGCTAAACTTGGCACAAAATTGTTGTTTTCTACTACTTGTCATCCTCAAACGGATGGAAAAACTGAATTGTCAATAGAACTTTGGGAACACTTTTGCGTGCAATTCTTAAAAAGAACTTGGATTGACATTTCTATGGACTTTATTTTGGGGTTGCCTAGGACTAAGAAGGGGAGGGATTCTATTTTTGTTGTTGTGGATAGATTCTCTAAGATGACACATTTTATAGCTTGTCATAAAACCGATGATGCTTCAAACATTGCGGATTTGTTCTTTAGAGAAGTCGTTAGGTTGAATGGCATGCCTAGGAATATTGTTTCTGGTCACGATGTTAAATTCTTGAGTTACTTTTGGAAGACTTTATGGGCAAAACTTGGCACAAAATTGTTGTTTTCTACTACTTGTCATCCTCAAACGGATGGAAAAACTGAATTGTCAATAGAACTTTGGGAACACTTTTGCGTGCAATTCTTAAAAAGAACTTGGATTGACATTTCTATGGACTTTATTTTGGGGTTGCCTAGGACTAAGAAGGGGAGGGATTCTATTTTTGTTGTTGTGGATAGATTATCTAAGATGGCATATTTTATAGCTTGTCATAAAACCAATGATGCTTCAAACATGGCGGATTTGTTCTTTGGAGAAGTCGCTAAGTTGCATGGCATGCCTAAGACTATTGTTTCTGGTCGCGTTGTTTAATTCTCGAGTTACTTTTGGAATACTTTATGGGCTAAACTTGGCACAAAATTGTTGTTTTCTACTACTTGTCATCCTCAAACGGATGGAAAAATTGAAGTTGTCAATAGAACTTTGGGAACACTTTTGCGTGCTATTCTTAAAAAGAACTTGGATTGACATTTTTATGGACTTTATTTTGTGGTGGCCTAGGACTAAGAAGGAGAGGGATTCTATTTTTGTTGTTGTGGATAGATTCTATAAGATGGCTCATTTTATAGTTGTCATAAAACCGATGATGCTTCAAACATGGCGGATTTGTTCTTTAGAAGTCTTTAGGTTGCATGGCATGCCTAGGACTATTGTTTCTGGTCGCGATGTTAAATTCTTGAGTTACTTTTGAAAGATTTTATGGGCTAAAATTGGCACAAAATTTTTGTTTTCTACTACTTGTCATCCTCAAACGGATGGAAAATTTGAAGTTGTCAATAGAACTTTGGGAACACTTTTGCGTGCTATTCTTAAAAAGAACTTGGATTGACATTTCTATGGACTTTATTTTGGGGTGGCCTAGGACTAAGAAGGGGAGGGATTCTATTTTTGTTGTTGTGGATAGATTCTATAAGATGACACATTTTATAGCTGTCATAAAACCATTGATGCTTCAAACATGGCGGATTTGTTCTTTAGAAGTCGTTAGGTTGCATGGCATGCCTATGACTATTGTTTCTGGTCGCGATGTTAAATTCTTGAGTTACTTTGGGAAGACTTTATTGGCTAAACTTGGCACAAAATTGTTGTTTTCTAATACTTGTCATCCTCAAACGGCTGGACAAAATGAAGTTGTCAATAGAACTTTTGGAACACTTTTGCGTGCTATTCTTAAACAGAACTTGGATTGACATTTCTATGGACTTTATTTTGGGGTTGCCTGGGACTAAGAAGGGGAAAGATTCTATTTTTGTTGTTGTGGATAGATTCTTTAAGATGGCACATTTTATAGCTTGTCATAAAACCGATGACGCTTCAAACATGGTGGATTTGTTCTTTAGAGAAGTCGTTCGGTTGCACGGCATGCCTAGGACTATTGTTTCTGGTCACGATGTTAAATTCTTCAGTTACTTTTTGAAGACTTTATGGGCTAAACTTGGAACGACAAACTGAAGTTGTCAATAGAACTTTGGGAACACCTTTGCATGCTATTCTTCAAAAGAACTTGGATTGACATTTCTAGGGACTTTATTTTGGGGTTGCCTAGGACTAAGAAGGGCAGGGATTCTATTTATGTTGTTGTGGATAGATTCTCTAAGATGGCACATTTTATAGCTTGTCATAAAACCGATGATGCTTCAAACATTGCGGATTTGTTCTTTAGATAAGTCGTTAGGTTGCATGGCATGCCTAGGTGTAATGCCCGAGATTTAATTATTTTAATCAGACATTGATTAATTATCATGATTAAGATTATACGAACTCGAATGAAGAAGCCGGGCGTCGTCGCATTGTTAGCCAAGAAATTGGGACAGAACCTTCGGCGCTCGAGCGGCAGAAAGTTACCGCCCGAGCGCCAATGCAATATAAGAGCACCCTTGGGCAGAGAGTCTGGCGCCCGAGCGGTAGTTTTTGACCGCTCGAGCGCCAGTGGTGAGCAAGATAAGCATCCGGATAGTATGTTCGGAGCCCGAGCGGTACATTTCAACCGCTCGAGCGCCACCCGGAAAGCATGAAATATGCCACGTTTCTCTTGCATGCAACGTATGATATATATATATATATATATATATATATATATATATATATATATATATATATAAATATATATATATATATATAAGTTCTTCTTCAGAAATGATAAGAAAGAACGAGAAAGGAAGCACGAGAAATTCCTCCAGAAATCCTTACGCCTTTTGTGAAAAATCCGCCCGTCTGATTTTGAATCCGACTTCAGTACTGTGTTCCTATCAACACAGGCTATAACTGGACGTAAGTTTTGTTACGTTTAGACATGATTTGAATTTACGATATGGTCAGAATTGAATATGAATCAGATATGATGTTTCTGCTACACTAGACAGTGTATAAGTGAAGTCAGATTAAAGAATAGACTGGTTATGCAATTGTTATGACTTTCAGAGTTAAATTGATTGAGATTCTATACCAGAATTGTGTTAGTATTCAGGTTGTATTGTTATGCCGTCGAAACATCAGTTGATTTAAATTGATCAGATTCAGTTATGATTTAGATTTCATCGTGATATTCGTTGATATGAATCAGATTGTATCTTGTTCAGATATTGATCAGATTATGTACTGAGTAGAGTATTGATCAGAACAGAGTGTGTCTTGAGTTATGCACTGATACAGCGTATTGATATTGTCATTTCAGATTTGATATGGACAGACTTGGATACTGGTCATCGTCTTCGTCAGATAGGGACGACAAAGGTATAATTAATGTGATATTCGGGAAGCATAACTCAAATTAGATTAATTTGAGTTTCCCAATAAAATCACATACTAGATTATTGTTTATATTGTTACCTGATTATGCTTTGATTATAGAATTGTATTCAAGCATGTAAGATAATTGTGATATTCAGTTATGAATATGATTATGCTTTGTTTACAGATTGTTATTCATTTCATTTAAGATAGGAAAGTCTTGACAGCCATTGTCAGACCGGTGTATCTCAGCTTAGGAGTAGCCATTACTCCTATTGCCAGCCGTTGATACAGCTCGGACCGAAGTCTAGGAATAAGACGTACAGTCGCCCCGAGTGGTTGGGTAGGTGACAGCCAGTGACGTATTATTCACCCCGGGATCCCTAGAGTTATAGTTGAGTCGAGTCTAGACATGATTTGACTAGAACTGCATGCTTATATGAATGGGATTCATAGATTATGGAACCCATTGTTATTGCCTTCAGTTATGATAGCATGTTTATCTGATTTGAGATGCATGTTTAGTTAGATTAGATTTCATAGATGATGAACTCTATTACTATTGTTATTTCTTTTCTTCATGACAGCATGTTTCATGAATTATTATGTGTATATGCATGTTTACCATGTTTTATATACTGGGATTTATTCTCACCGGAGTTATCCGGCTGTTGTCTTGTTTTGTATGTGTGCATGACAACAGGTGGGAGAGGATCAGGGTCGAGAAGACGACGAGAGAAGACGAGTTTAGCGTGGTGATTCCGGACTTGGATATATTTGATTTTAATACTTGAAATTAGTATTTGAACCTTAGATTTAGGTTGTACAGTGTTGTATCTTTATACTGAAATGTAGTTTTATACAGAGATGTATATTATTTAGATTCCATTACCTTCCGCATTTACATTTTAAACAGAAAATTTTTTAGACCCTGTTTATCAGAACTGATAATTAAATCCCAACGATGATTAAGAAGATGATTAGCGTCCGGGTCCCCACACTAGGACTATTGTTTCTGGTCGCGATGTTAAATTCTTGAGTTACTTTTGGAAGACTTTATGGGCTAAACTTGGCACGACAAACCTAAGTTGTCAATAGAACTTTGGGAACACCTTTGCGTGCTATTCTTAAAAAGAACTTGGATTGTCATTTCTATGGACTTTATTTTGGGGTTGCCTAGTACTAAGAAGGGGAAGGATTATATTTTTGTTGTTGTGGATAGATTCTCTAAGATGGCACATTTTATAGCTTGTCATAAAACCGATGATGCTTCAAACAATGCGGATTTGTTCTTTAGGGAAGTCGTTAGGTTGCATGGCATGCCTCAGACTATTGTTTCTGGTCGCGATGTTACATTCTTGAATTACTTTTGGAAGACTTTATGGGCTAAACTTGCCACAAAATTGTTGTTTTCTACTACTTGTCATCCTCAAACGGATGGACAAACTGAAGTTGTCAATAGAACTTTGGGAACACTTTTGCGTGCTATTCTTAAAAAGAACTTGGATTGACATTTCCATGGACTTTATTTTGGGGTTGCCTAGGACTAAGAAGGGCAGGGATTTTATTTTTTTTGTTGTGGATAGATTCTCTAAGATGGCATATTTTATAGCTGTCATAAAACCGATGATGCTTCAAACATGGCGGATTTGTTCTTTAGAGAAGTCGTTAGGTTGCATGGCATGCCTAGGACTATTGTTTCTGGTCGCGATGTTAAATTCTTGAGTTACTTTTGGAAGACTTTATTGGCTAAACTTGGCACAAAATTGTTGTTTTCTACTACTTGTCATCCTCAAACGGATGGAAAAACTGAATTGTCAATAGAACTTTGGGAACACTTTTGCGTGCAATTCTTAAAAAGAACTTGGATTGACATTTCTATGGACTTTATTTTGGGGTTGCCTAGGACTAAGAAGGGGAGGGATTCTATTTTAGTTGTTGTGGATAGATTATCTAAGATGGCATATTTTATAGCTTGTCATAAAACCGATGATGCTTCAAACATGGCGGATTTGTTCTTTGGAGAAGTCGCTAGGTTGCATGGCATGCCTAGGACTATTGTTTCTGGTCGCGTTGTTTAATTCTCGAGTTACTTTTGGAATACTTTATGGGCTAAACTTGGCACAAAATTGTTGTTTCTACTACTTGTCATCCTCAAACGGATGGAAAAATTGAAGTTGTCAATAGAACTTTGGGAACACTTTTGCGTGCTATTCTTAAAAAGAACTTGGATTGACATTTTTATGGACTTTATTTTGGGGTGGCCTAGGACTAAGAAGGGGAGGGATTCTATTTTTGTTGTTGTGGATAGATTCTATAAGATGGCTCATTTTATAGTTGTCATAAAACCGATGATGCTTCAAACATGGCGGATTTGTTCTTTAGAAGTCTTTAGGTTGCATGGCATGCCTAGGACTATTGTTTCTGGTCGCGATGTTAAATTCTTGAGTTACTTTTGAAAGATTTTATGGGCTAAAATTGGCACAAAATTGTTGTTTTCTACTACTTGTCATCCTCAAACGGATGGAAAAATTGAAGTTGTCAATAGAACTTTGGGAACACTTTTGCGTGCTATTCTTAAAAAGAACTTGGATTGACATTTCTATGGACTTTATTTTGGGGTGGCCTAGGACTAAGAAGGGGAGGGATTCTATTTTTGTTGTTGTGGATAGATTCTATAAGATGACACATTTTATAGCTGTCATAAAACCATTGATGCTTCAAACATGGCGGATTTGTTCTTTAGAAGTCGTTAGGTTGCATGGCATGCCTAGGACTATTGTTTCTGGTCGCGATGTTAAATTCTTGAGTTACTTTGGGAAGACTTTATTGGCTAAACTTGGCACAAAATTGTTGTTTTCTACTACTTGTCATCCTCAAACGGCTGGACAAAATGAAGTTGTCAATAGAACTTTTGGAACACTTTTGCGTGCTATTCTTAAAAAGAACTTGGATTGACATTTCTATGGACTTTATTTTGGGGTTGCCTGGGACTAAGAAGGGGAAGGATTCTATTTTTGTTGTTGTGGATAGATTCTTTAAGATGACACATTTTATAGCTTGTCATAAAACCGATGACGCTTCAAACATGGTGGATTTGTTCTTTAGAGAAGTCGTTAGGTTGCATGGCATGCCTAGGACTATTGTTTCTGGTCACGATGTTAAATTCTTCAGTTACTTTTTGAAGACTTTATGGGCTAAACTTGGAACGACAAACTGAAGTTGTCAATAGAACTTTGGGAACACCTTTGCGTGCTATTCTTCAAAAGAACTTGGATTGACATTTCTATGGACTTTATTTTGGGGTTGCCTAGGACTAAGAAGGGCAGGGATTCTATTTTTGTTGTTGTGGATAGATTCTCTAAGATGGCACATTTTATAGCTTGTCATAAAACCGATGATGCTTCAAACATTGCGGATTTGTTCTTTAGAGAAGTCGTTAGGTTGCATGGCATGCCTAGGTGTAATGCCCGAGATTTAATTATTTTAATCAGACATTGATTAATTATCATGATTAAGATTATACGAACTCGAATGAAGAAGCCGGGCGTCGTCGCATTGTTAGCCAAGAAATTGGGACAGAACCTTCGGCGCTCGAGCGGCAGAAAGTTACCGCCCGAGCGCCAATGCAATATAAGAGCACCCTTGGGCAGAGAGTCTGGCGCCCGAGCGGTTGTTTTTGACCGCTCGAGCGCCAGTGGTGAGCAAGATAAGCATCCGGACAGTATGTTCGGCGCCCGAGCGGTACATTTCAACCGCTCGAGCGCCACCCGGAAAGCATGAAATATGCCACGTTTCTCTTGCATGCAACGTATGATATATATATATATATATATATATATATATATATATATATATATATATATATATATATATATATATAAGTTCTTCTTCAGAAATGATAAGAAAGAACGAGAAAGGAAGCACGAGAAATTCCTCCAGAAATCCTTACGCCTTTTGTGAAAAATCCGCCCGTCTGATTTTGAATCCGACTTCAGTACTGTGTTCCTATCAACACAGGCTATAACTGGACGTAAGTTTTGTTACGTTTAGACATGATTTGAATTTACGATATGGTCAGAATTGAATATGAATCAGATATGATGTTTCTGCTACACTAGACAGTGTATAAGTGAAGTCAGATTAAAGAATAGACTGGTTATGCAATTGTTATGACTTTCAGAGTTAAATTTATTGAGATTCTATACCAGAATTGTGTTAGTATTCAGGTTGTATTGTTATGCCGTCGAAACATCAGTTGATTTAAATTGATCAGATTCAGTTATGATTTAGATTTCATCGTGATATTCGTTGATATGAATCAGATTGTATCTTGTTCAGATATTGATCAGATTATGTACTGAGTAGAGTATTGATCAGAACAGAGTGTGTCTTGAGTTATGCGCTGATACAGCGTATTGATATTGTCATTTCAGATTTGATATGGACAGACTTGGATACAGGTCATCGTCTTCGTCAGATAGGGACGACAAAGGTATAATTCATGTGATATTCGGGAAGCATAACTCAAATTAGATTAATTTGAGTTTCCCAATAAAATCACATACTAGATTATTGTTTATATTGTTACCTGATTATGCTTTGATTATAGAATTGTATTCAAGCATGTAAGATAATTGTGATATTCAGTTATGAATATGATTATGTTTTGTTTACAGATTGTTATTCATTTCATTTAAGATAGGAAAGTCTTGACAGCCATTGTCAGACTTCTAGACGTTCGGTGTATCTCAGCTTAGGAGTAGCCATTACTCCTATTGCCAGCCGTTGATACAGCTCGGACCGAAGTCTAGGAATAAGACGTACAGTCGCCCCGAGTGGTTGGGTAGGTGACAGCCAGTGACGTCTTATTCACCCCGGGATCCCTAGAGTTATAGTTGAGTCGAGTCTAGACATGATTTGACTAGAACTGCATGCTTATATGAATGGGATTCATAGATTATGGAACCCATTGTTATTGCCTTCAGTTATGATAGCATGTTTATCTGATTTGAGATGCATGTTTAGTTAGATTAGATTTCATAGATGATGAACTCTATTACTATTGTTATTGCTTTTCTTCATGACAGCATGTTTCATGAATTATTATGTGTATATGCATGCTTACCATGTTTTATACTGGGATTTATTCTCACCGGAGTTATCCGGCTGTTGTCTTGTTTTGTATGTGTGCATGACAAAAGGTGGGAGAGGATCAGGGTCGAGAAGACGACGAGAGAAGACGAGTTTAGCGTGGTGATTCCGGACTTGGATAGATTTGATTTTAATACTTGAAATTAGTATTTGAACCTTAGATTTAGGTTGTACAGTGTTGTACCTTTTTACTGAAATGTAGTTTTATACAGAGATGTATATTATTTAGATTCCATTACCTTCCGCATTTACATTTTAAACAGAAAAATTTTTAGACCCTGTTTATCAGAACTGATAATTAAATCCCAACGATGATTAAGAAGATGATTAGCATCCGGGTCCCCACACTAGGACTATTGTTTCTGGTCGCGATGTTAAATTCTTGAGTTACTTTTGGAAGACTTTATGGGCTAAACTTGGCACGACAAACCTAAGTTGTCAATAGAACTTTGAGAACACCTTTGCGTGCTATTCTTAAAAAGAACTTGGATTGTCATTTCTATGGACTTTATTTTGGGGTTGCCTAGTACTAAGAAGGGGAAGGATTATATTTTTGTTGTTGTGGATAGATTCTCTAAGATGGCACATTTTATAGCTTGTCATAAAACCGATGATGCTTCAAACAATGCGGATTTGTTCTTTAGGGAAGTCGTTAGGTTGCATGGCATGCCTCAGACTATTGTTTCTGGTCGCGATGTTACATTCTTGAATTACTTTTGGAAGACTTTATGGGCTAAACTTGGCACAAAATTGTTTTTTTCTACTACTTGTCATCCTCAAACGGATGGACAAACTGAAGTTGTCAATAGAACTTTGGGAACACTTTTGCGTGCTATTCTTAAAAAGAACTTGGATTGACATTTCCATGGACTTTATTTTGGGGTTGCTTAGGACTAAGAAGGGGAGGGATTCTATTTTTTTTGTTGTGGATAGATTCTCTAAGATGGCATATTTTATAGCTGTCATAAAACCGATGATGCTGCAAACATGGCGGATTTGTTCTTTAGAGAAGTCGTTAGGTTGCATGGCATGCCTAGGACTATTGTTTCTGGTCGCGATGTTAAATTCTTGAGTTACTTTTGGAAGACTTTATTGGCTAAACTTGGCACAAAATTGTTGTTTTCTACTACTTGTCATCCTCAAATGGCTGGACAAACTGAAGTTGTCAATAGAACTTTGGGAACACTTTTGCGTGCTATTCTTAAAAAGAACTTGGATTGACATTTCTATGGACTTTATTTTGGGGTTGGCTGGGACTAAGAAGGGGAGGGATTCTATTTTTGTTGTTGTGGATAGATTCTTTAAGATGGCACATTTTATAGCTTGTCATAAAACCGATGACGCTTCAAACATGGCGGATTTCTTCTTTGGAGAAGTCGTTAGGTTGCATGGCATGCCTAGGACTGTTGTTTCTGGTCGCGATGTTAAATTCTTCAGTTACTTTTGGAAGACTTTATGGGCTAAACTTGGCACGACAAACTGAAGTTGTCAATAGAACTTTGGGAACACCTTTGCGTGCTAATCTTCAAAAGAACTTGGATTGACATTTCTATGGACTTTATTTTGGGGTTGCCTAGGACTAAGAAGGGGAGAGATTCTATTTTTGTTGTTGTGGATAGATTCCCTAAGATGACACATTTTATAGCTTGTCATAAAACCGATGATGCTTCAAACATTGCGGATTTGTTCTTTAGAGAAGTCGTTAGGTTGCATGGCATGCCTAGGACTATTGTTTCTGGTCGCGATGTTAAATTTTTGAGTTACTTTTGGAAGACTTTATGGGCTAAACTTGGCACAAAATTGTTGTTTTCTACTACTTGTCATCCTCAAACGGATGGAAAAACTGAATTGTCAATAGAACTTTGGGAATACTTTTAGGTGCAATTCTTAAAAATAACTTGGATTTACATTTCTATGGACTTTATTTTGGGGTTGCCTAGTGTCGGGACCCAGGCTCTAACTCAATTCTTTTGGGATTTATTGGATCTTTGCTCGAAAGTGTGGGTCAAAATTTTGCTTTTAACATTAAATCAAATGTATAATCAAAGCATAACACGTCTTTATAATAATTAAACAACATCATGTACATACAACTCTGTTTAGTACAATCATATACTAGTGTTCAAGTCCCAACTACAACATAAGTAGTACAAGTCTAGTAGATCAACACTAGAAATCTTCAACGCTCGCGATCTCCACGCTATCATCAATCTCTCATCTAGCTCGAGACCCAGATCCTGCCCCACCTGTTGCCATGCACACATACAGACATGACAACAGCCGGATAACTCCGGTGAGAACAAATCCCAGTATAAAACATGGATGCATGCAATGTAACTAAATCAAGTACAAAAGCATAGCATATATCAAGTAACATGAATTAAAATCTAAACATGTAAAGGAATACAAATCAGTATTCAACATATATTTCTTGACTCGATTCGTTTCTAATCTAGGGATCCCAGTGTGAATAAGACGGTCTGTCACCTACCCAACCACTCGGGGTCACGGTACGTCTTATTCCTAGACTTCGGTCAACTCAGTATCGAAGGTCTACACATAGAGTAAATCTGCTCCTATGCGTCGATACACCGAAACGTCTAGTTTTGGCCAATCTGACAATATCTCCTATCTCAGGACTCAAATATAAATCAATAAACAAGACATCACATAATCAATGTAATAACAATCTAGTATGTGATTTAGGGAAACTCGTATCAATTCTGAATCGAGTTGTGCAATCCCGTGACCACATGAATTATACCTTTCGTCGCGCAATGTCTGTCGAGATCTTGAAATCGAAATGTCGAGTCTGACAATAACAACTCTGAAAGGCAATGTAGACATGCAATATTAATTCTCAATTCAATTCAGCACATATACAATTCAATACTCGGTTTTGATACAATTCGACAGCATAACAGCGTAATCTCGCGATACCGATAACTCAATAATATCATACTCAATCACAATCAACTCATACTATCATCAAAACATCAACATATATTCTGAAATCTGTAAGTATCCTAACTCATATATGCTGGAAATTTCGAACAATAGCATACGGTCTCCAAATTTCGATCCGGTAACGAATATATCATGCTCAGTATATCAAGAACACATATTCTAAATCAAATCTGAATTTCCCCCAACATGAATATCTGAAACATGCTGAAACTGCAAGAAACTTACTTCCTTTTGTAGCCAATGATGCAAGGATCAGTAATCTCTACTCGGATTCAAAATCGGATGCACCAATATTTCAAAACTAATGTTCTAATCTACCTTGAAGCTTGAGGATTCTTTGGAGGAGGAGCTCGGTTCTTGTTTCTGAATGAAACAATGAGGTGTCATTTCAAAGTATAAATATAACATGCCAAGTGTCAACATAAAAATCGAAGGTGGCATTTCGCATGCAGCACCGCGGGTGCGGTGGCTCAAGAGCGCGGGTGCGCTGTGCTCACAGCGAGTTCATCTAAAAGTGCTGCACCTAGACCGCGGGTGCGGTCCCTGCATGACCGCGGGTGCGGTCTCACTACCGCGGGTGCGGTCTTGCTTGCACCGCGGGTGCGGTCTTGCATCGCACAAATCCACTAATTTCCTCTCAATGCACCGCGGGTGCGGTCCTTCCTGTACCGCGGGTGCGGTGTGGCTTCGGCCCAGCTTTACAATTCTGATTTAAATGTCATGCATTCTTACCTTTACAAGTCTAACATCAATGCTAGTTGATAATTCTCGAGCCTTACATTTCTCCCCCTCTTAGACAGGAGTTCGTCCTCGAACTCGTACGCAAGTAATCATGCAAGTATACCCAAAACAGTATAATCAAAATTGAAAGGAAGACTCACATCATATGAATAGCTCGGGATGTTTCTGCCTCATATCATACTTTGTCTCCCAAGTTGCTTCCTCGATGACATGACGACTCCACTGAACCTTCACAAGCGGAATGGTCTTGGTCCTAAGCTGTTTCTCTTTCCGATCAAGAATCTGTATTGGTCTTTCAACATAACTCAGAGTTTGATCTAACTCGGCTTCGTCAGGCTGAATCACATGAGAATCATCTGGCATATATCTGCGCAACATCGATACATGAAAAACGTCGTGTATACCCGATAATGAAGGAGGAAGAGCAAGTCTGTAAGCTCGATCGCCAATCTTTTCAAGAATCTCATATGGACCGATGAATCTAGGAGACAGCTTTCCACGCTTGCCAAATCTGACAACGTCTCTGAAAGGTGAAATCTTCAAAAATACTCTGTCTCCTTGCTCAAATAACAACGGTCTTCGTCTAATATTGGCGTATTTCTCTTGCCTATCCTGTGTCGTCTTCATTCTCTTTTGAATGATCTTCACTTTCTCGGTCATCTCACGAATCATATCCGGCCCCAACTCTGATACCTCAGAGATATCATCTCAGTACAACGGAGATCTGCACTTCTTTCCGTATAAAGCTTCGAACGGTGCCATCTCGATGCTAGTCTGATAGCTGTTGTTGTATGAAAACTCACACAACGGCAATGAATCTTGCCAACTAGTACCAAAATCTAGTACTACAGCTCTCAGCATGTCCTCTAAAGTCTGGATAGTCCGCTCTGACTGTCCGTCTGTCTGAGGATGATAAGTAGTGCTCAGGTGTAAAGTAGTACCTAGAGCCTGCTGCAAACTGTGCCAAAAGTGGGAAGTAAATCGTGGATCACGATCTGATACGATCGACTTCGGCACACCATGCAATCTGACGACCTCTCTGACATACAACTCTGCCATCTGATCGTGTCGATAGGTCATTTTGTACGGAATAAAGCACGCTGATTTGGTCAGTCTGTCTATCACAACCCAAATCGCGTCACAGCCCCGCGAAGATCGAGGTAACTTCGTCACGAAATCCATGGAAATGTGGTCCCATTTCCATTCAGGAACAGACAAACTCTGAAGTAAACCTCCGGGCTTCTTTCTTTATGCCTTCACCTGCTGGCAATTCAAACAATTAGACACAAATTCTGCAATATCTGTCTTCATCTGCTTCCACCAGAATTGTGTCTTCAGATCATTGTACATCTTCCTGCCACCAGGATGAATGCTGAACCGGCTACAGTGTGCCTCTGACATGATCTGTCGTCTTAATTCTGAAACTTCTGGCACTACTAGACGGTTATTCACATACAGAACAAAATCTCTAACCTGATATTCTGATATATGACCAGCTCTGACCATATCAATCGATTTCTGAATGCTCGGATCAGTTCTCTGCGCCTCTTTAACCCTCAAAATCAGATCTGGCTCAATCTGAATCGCAGCAAGTCGCAACGGTCTACTCTCTGTATCAAATGTCAACCCAGACAAGCAACAATCCTCTACTAAATTCGATACACCTACTGTCGACAAGGAAAGCGCACATACCTTTCGACTTAAGGCGTCTGCCGCTGCATTCGACTTCCCTGTATAGTACTTGATATCGCAATCAAAATCTTTCAGCAGATCAAGCCATCGTCGCTGCCTCATGTTCAACTCTGACTGAGAAAAGAGATACTTCAAGCTCTTATGATCGGAATAGATCTCAAATTTCTCGCCATATAGATAATGACGCCAGATCTTAAGTGCAAAAACAATCGCCGCCAATTCAAGATCATGAATCGGGTAACGAGTCTCGTGCGGCTTCAGCTGTCTAGAGGCGTACGCTATCACGTGCCCTCGCTGCATAAGAACACACCCTAGTCCTCTGTGAGATGCGTCACAATATACAACGAACTAATTTGTACCTGAAGGAATCGTCAAGACAGGCGCACTAGTCAGCCTCTTCTTCAACTCTACAAAACTGGCTTCACAATCTTCAGACCATACAAATGGCATGTTCTTCTGTGTCAACTGGGTGATAGGCTTCGCTATACTGGAGAAATCTCGGATAAAACGACGATAATACCCGGCTAGACCCATGAAACTGCGTATCTCTGGCACAGAAGTCGGTCTCGGCCAACTGATCACAGCCTCAACTTTACTCGGATCTATCGCAATACCATCTCCAGATATAATGTGCCCCAAAAAGACAACCTGTTTCAGCCAGAATTCGCACTTGGACAATTTAGCATACAACTTCTCATTTCTCAAAGTCTTCAATACAATTCTCAGATGATCTGCATGCTCAGTCAGACTCTTCGAATATACCAAAATATCATCAATGAACACAATCACAAAATCATCTAAATATCTCTGAAAGATTCGGTTCATCAAACTCATAAATACCGCTGGTGCATTCGTCAAACCAAAAGGCATAACAATAAACTCGTAATGTCCATACCTGGTTCGGAACGCAGTCTTCGGGATATCAACGTCTCTAACTCGGAGTTGATGATACCCTGATCTCAAATCAATATTCGAGTATACAGAAGATCCTTGTAACTGATCAAATAAATCATCGATACGCGGCAAAGGATACTTGTTCTTCACTGTTGCCTTGTTCAGCTGTCTATAATCAATACACAATCGCATTGAACCATCTTTCTTTCGAACAAATAGCACCGGAGCACCCCAAGGTGATACACTCGGTCTAATGTATCCCTTGGACAGAAGATCTTCCAACTGCGCTTTCAACTCTTTCAGCTCTATCGGTGCCATCCTATATGGAGCTCTCGAAATAGGAACACTGCCTGGCACAAAATCTATGCTGAAATCAACCTCTCGAACTGGAGGCAACCCCGGTATCTCATCAGGAAAAACATCTGCAAACTCGCAAACTACTAGCGGATCTGCCAATGCTGGGCTCGACTTCAGTAGACCTACTGAGTATTCGAGAAAGCCCTCTGCTCCTCTCTGAAGAAATCTACTCATAGTCAGAGCATATACTAAGGGAATCCGAGATCTAGAACCCTTTCCGTAGAATTTCCACTCATCTGTCATTTCGGGTCTGAATCTGACAATCTTGTGGAAACAATCTACAGTGGCCCTGTACTTGGTCAACATATCTATACCAACTATACAATCAAAATCAGCTAAACCAAGTACTACACAGTCTAAATCAATCTCATGCCCCTCAAACTGAAGCATACATTGTCTAACAGTAGTAACAGATATCAAACCATTTCCCAACGGCGAAGCTATAGACACTATTGTGGACAAAAACTCAACAGGCAATGAATGACTCAATGCAAAATGTTCAGATATGAATGTATGGGATGCACCTGTGTCTATCAACACATATGCAGGATAACCGCCAAGGAAACAGTTACCTGCAATGACATCGTCTGGTGCCTCCTGCGCCTGCTCCTCTGTCAGCGCAAATACCCTAGCCTGCTGTCGGGAAGGTTGACTCACTGTCTGACTACCTCCTGGTCTCTGCTGGGTCTGTGTAGATGGGGGCTGGAAGGAGTGTACAGAGGATGCATGTCTTTCCATCTGTGGCACTGGTGCTGATGACCCTGTACTCTGGAATCGTTGTGCACCTCTTTGGGGACAAATTCTGGCAAAGTGTCCCTGTTGCCTACAGATGTTGCAGCGTCCCATAACTCCTTGACACTGCTCCGTGTCATGTCGCCCTCCGCACGAACTACAGTACGTGCCACTATAATCTGACCCCTGACCTCTCTGTCGAGATCCACTCGAACTCGATGAACTGCTCCCGGATTTCTTAAACTGCTTGCCCTTGGCCTTCAGAAATTCCTTCTTGCCGCTACTACTAGATCCACTATCGAAACGAGGAGGAGGTGGTGGAAACTGAACGGCGGTAGGCTGTGGCTGTCTCTGCCCCTGAACACTGTAAGAAGCGCCTCGCTGCCTGATCAGGCCAGCCTCTGCTCCCTTAGCTCTGTTCAGTGCCTCTGAAAAAGTATTAGGCCTCCCGGTGTTTACCAAAGTGAAGACATCTGGGTTCAGCCCGTTGATGAACTGATCAGCCACTGCCTCATCGTTCCCAGCCACATGCGGTGCAAATCGAAGCAACGCAGAAAATTTAGCAACATACTCCTCGATGTTCCACTGTCCCTGCCTCAGATTCGCAAATTCAGCCCCTTTATCTTTTCGGTAGGAGACGGGAAAGAAGCGCTGATAGAACTCATCCTTGAAGACTTTCCACGTGATATCAATACCTCGGTGCTCCAAGGCTCTCTTCGTAGTCAACCACCAGCTCTTGGCAACCTCTTGCATCTGATGCCCTATCAATTTCACACGTCGCTCATCGGTATATGCCAAAGACTCAAACAACATCTCGATATCATCAAGCCAGCTCTCGCACTCCACTGCACTCTCTGTGCCCTTCAGCGTAGGAGGATGGAAAGACTGAAACCTCTTCAATAAGGTCTCCATCGGCGTAGCGGTGACGTCCATCTTTGCACCTGATGTGCTACCCTGCTCTGGCTGTGGTATACGTCTTGGCGGCATAAATCTGATTACCAAACTGATTAGTACACAATCAATATCATCTGTCTAAGCCCTCCTCTGAACATATACTCTGATCGAGAATCGGTTTTGATTCAGGCTTGACAAGTATATGCTGTAAATCAACTCAGATAATGCAATAACATATAATAGGGAAAACAATAAATCATGCTAACACATCAAAAGCAAGGAATATGACTCGATCTACCCCGCTCATTCTATTCTATCTCAGTCTACAGAACCTACAGCTCTGATACCACCTGTTGTGGGGACCCGGGCTCTAACTCAATTCTTTTGGGATTTATTGGATCTTTGCTCGAAAATGTGGGTCAAAATTTTGCTTTTAACATTAAATCAAATGTATAATCAAAGCATAACATGTCTTTATAATAATTAAACAACATCATGTACATACAAGTCTGTTTAGTACAATCATATACTAGTGTTCAAGTCCCAACTACAACATAAGTAGTACAAGTCTAGTAGATCAACACTAGAAATCTTCAACGCCCGAGATCTCCACGCTATCATCAATCTCTCATCTAGCTCGAGACCCAGATCCTGCCCCACCTGTTGCCATGCACACATACAGACACGACAACAGCCGGATAACTCCGGTGAGAACAAATCCCAGTATAAAACATGGATGCATGCAATGTAACTAAATCAAGTACAAAAGCATAGTATATATCAAGTAACATGAATTAAAATCTAAACATGTAAACGAATACAAATCTGTATTAAACATATAGTTCTTGACTCAATTCGTTTCTAATCTAGGGATCCCAGTGTGAATAAGACGGTCTGTCACCTACCCAACCACTCGGGGTGACGGTACGTCTTATTCCTAGACTTCGGTCAACACTGTATCGAAGGTCTACACATAGAGTAAATCTGCTCCTATGCGTCGATACACCGAAACATCTAGTTTTGGCCAATCTGCCAATATCTCCTATCTCAGGACTCGAATATAAATCAATAAACAAAACATTACATAATCAATGTAATAACAATTTAGTATGTGATTTAGGGAAACTCGTATCAATTCTGAATCGAGTTGTGCAATCCCGTGACCACATGAATTATACCTTTCTTCGCACAATGTAATCGGAATGTCGAGTCTGACAATAACAACTCTGAAAGGCAATGTAGACATGCAATATTAATTCTCAATTCAATTCAGCACATATACAATTCAATACTCGGTTTTGATACAATTCGACAGCATAACAGCGTAATCTCGCGATACCGATAACTCAATAATATCATACTCAATCACAAGCAACTCATACTATCATCAAAACATCAACATATATTCTGAAATCTGTAAGTATCCTAACTCATATATGCTGGAAATTTCGAACAATAGCATACGGTCTCCAAATTTCGATCCGGTAACGAATATATCATGCTCAGTATATCAAGAACACATATTCTAAATCAAATCTGAATTTCCCCCAACATGAATATCTGAAACATGCTGAAACTGCAAGAAATTTACTTCCTTTTGTAGCCAATGATGCAATGATCAATAATCTCTACTCGGATTCAAAATCGGATGCACCAATCTTTCAAAACTAATGTTCTAATCTACCTTGAAGCTTGAGGATTCTTTGGAGGAGGAGCTCGGTTCTTGTTTCTGAATGAAACAATGAGGTGTCATTTCAAAGTATATATATAACATGCCAAGTGTCAACATAAAAATCGAAGGTGGCATTTCGCATGCAGCACCACGGGTGCGGTGGCTCAAGAGCGCGGGTGTGCTGTGCTCACGGCGAGTTCATCTAAAAGTGCAGCACCTAGACCGCGGGTGCGGTCTCACCACCGCGGGTGCGGTCTTGCTTCGCACAAATCCACTAATTTCATCTCAATGCACCGCGGGTGCGGTCCTTCCTGTACCGCGGATGCGGTGTGGCTTCGGCCCAGCTTTACAATTCTGATTTAAATGTCATGCATTCTTACCTTTACAAGTCTAACATCAATGCTAGTTGATAATTCTCGAGCCTTACACCTAGGAATAAGAAGGGGAGGGATTCTATTTTTTTGTTGTGTATAGATTTTCTAAGATGGCATATTTTATATCTTGTCATAAAACCGATGATGCTTCAAACATGGCGGATTTGTTCTTTGGAGAAGTCGCTAGGTTGCATGGCATGCCTAGGACTATTGTTTCTGGTCGCGATGTTTAATTCTCGAGTTACTTTTGGAATACTTTATGGGCTAAACTTGGCACAATATTGTTGTTTTCTACTACTTGTCATCCTCAAACGGATGGAAAAATTGAAGTTGTCAATAGAACTTTGGGAACACTTTTGCGTGCTATTCCTAAAAAGAACTTGGATTGACATTTCTATGGACTTTATTTTGGGGTGGCCTAGGACTAAGAAGGGGAGGGATTCTATTTTTGTTGTGGTGGATAGATTCTATAAGATGGCACATTTTATAGCTGTCATAAAACCGATGGTGCTTCAAACATGGCGGATTTGTTCTTTAGAAGTCGTTAGGTTGCATGGCATGCATAGGACTATTGTTTCTGGTCGCGATGTTAAATTCTTGAGTTACTTTTGGAAGATTTTATGGGCTAAACTTGGCACAAAATTGTTGTTTTCTACTACTTGTCATCCTCAAACGGATGGACAAACTGAAGTTGTCAATAGAACTTTGGAAACACTTTTGCGTGCTATTCTTAAAAAGAACTTGGACTGACATTTCTGTGGACTTTATTTTGGGGTTGCCTAGGACTAAGAAGGGGAGTGATTCTATTTTTGTTGTTGTGGAGAGATTCTCTAAGATGGCATATTTTATAGCTTGTCTTAAAACCGATGACGCTTCAAACATGGCGGATTTGTTCTTTAGAGAAGTCGTTAGGTTGCATGGCATGCCTAGGACTATTGTTTCTGGTCGCGATGTTAAATTCTTGAGTTACTTTTGGAAGACTTTATGGGCTAAACTTGGCACAAAATTGTTGTTTTCTACTAATTGTCATCCTCAAACGGCTGGACAAACTGAAGTTGTCAATAGAACTTTTGGAACACTTTTGCGTGCTATTCTTAAAAAGAACTTGGATTGACATTTCTATGGACTTTATTTTGGGGTTGACTGGGACTAAGAAGGGGATGGATTCTATTTTTGTTGTTGTGGATAGATTCTTTAAGATGGCACATTTTATAGCTTGTCATAAAACCAATGACGCTTCAAACATGGCGGATTTGTTCTTTAGAGAAGTCGTTAGGTTGCATGGCATGCCTAGGACTATTGTTTCTGGTCGCGATGTTAAATTCTTCAGTTACTTTTTGAAGACTTTGTGGGCTAAACTTGGCACGACAAACTGAAGTTGTCAATAGAACTTTGGGAACACCTTTGCGTGCTATTCTTCAAAAGAACTTGGATTGACATTTCTATGGACTTTATTTTGGGGTTGCCTAGGACTAAGAAGGGCAGGGATTCTATTTTTGTTGTTGTGGATAGATTATCTAAGATGGCACATTTTATAGCTTGCATAAAACCGATGATGCTTCAAACATTGCGGATTTGTTCTTTAGAGAAGTCGTTAGGTTGCATGGCATGCCTAGGACTATTGTTTCTGGTCGCGATGTTAAATTCTTGAGTTACTTTTGGAAGACTTTATGGGCTAAACTTGGCGCGACAAACTGAAGTTGTCAATAGAACTTTGGGAACACCTTTGCGTGCTATTCTTAAAAAGAACTTGGATCGTCATTTCTATGGACTTTATTTTGGGGTTGCCTAGTACTAAGAAGGGGAAGGATTATATTTTTTTTGTTGTGGATATATTCTCTAAGATGGCACATTTTATAGCTTGTCATAAAACCGATGATGCTTCGAACAATGCGGATTTGTTCTTTAGGGAAGTCGTTAGGTTGCATGGCATGCCTAGGACTATTGTTTCTGGTCGCGATGTTAAATTCTTGAGTTACGTTTGGAATACTTTATGGGCTAAACTTGGCACAAAATTGTTGTTTTCTACTACTTGTCATCCTCAAACGGATGGAAAAATTGAAGTTGTCAATAGAACTTTGGGAACACTTTTGCGTGCTATTCTTAAAAAGAACTTGGATTGACATTTCTAAGGACTTTATTTTGGGGTAGCCTAGGACTAAGAAGGGGAGGGATTCTATTATTGTTGTAGTGGATAGATTCTATAAGATGGCACATTTTATAGCTGTCATAAAACCATTGATGCTTCAAACATGGCGGATTTGTTCTTTAGAAGTCGTTAGGTTGCATGGCATGCCTAGGACTATTGTTTCTGGTCGTGATGTTAAATTCTTGAGTTACTTTTCGAAGATTTTATGGGCTAAACTTGGCACAAAATTGTTGTTTTCTACTACTTGTCATCCTCAAACGGATGGAAAAACTGAAGTTGTCAATAGAACTTTGGGAACACTTTTAGGTGCAATTCTTAAAAACAACTTGGATTGACATTTCTATGGACTTTATTTTGGGGTTGCCTAGGACTAAGAAGGGGAGGGATTCTATTTTTTTTGTTGTGGATAGATTCTCTAAGATGGCATATTTTATATCTTGTCATAAAACCGATGATGCTTCAAACATGGCGGATTTGTTCTTTAGAGAAGTCGTTAGGTTGCATGGCATGCCTAGGACTATTGTTTCTGGTCGCGATGTTAAATTCTTGAGTTACTTTTGGAAGACTTTATGGGCTAAACTTGGCACAAAATTGTTGTTTTCTACTAATTGTCATCCTCAAACGGCTGGACAAACTGAAGTTGTCAATAAAACTTTGGGAACACTTTTGCGTGCTATTCTTAAAAAGAACTTGGATTGACATTTCTATGGACTTTATTTTGGGGTTGACTGGGACTAAGAAGGGGAGGGATTCTATTTTTGTTGTTGTGGATAGATTCTTTAAGATGGCACATTTTATAGCTTGTCATAAAACCAATGACGCTTCAAACATGGCGGATTTGTTCTTTAGAGAAGTCGTTAGGTTGCATGGCATGCCTAGGACTATTGTTTCTGGTCGCGATGTTAAATTCTTGAGTTACTTTTGGAAGACTTTATGGGCTAAACTTGGCACAAAATTGTTGCTTTCTACTACTTGTCATCCTCAAACGGCTGGACAAACTGAAGTTGTCAATAGAACTTTTGGAACACTTTTGCGTGCTTTTCTTAAAAAGAACTTGGATTGACATTTCTATGGACTTTATTTTGGGGTTGACTGGGACTAAGAAGGGGAGGGATTCTATTTTTGTTGTTGCGGATAGATTCTTCAAGATGGCACATTTTATAGCTTGTCATAAAACCAATGACGCTTCAAACATGGCGGATTTGTTCTTTAGAGAAGTCGTTAGGTTGCATGGCATACCTAGGACTATTGTTTCTGGTCGCGATGTTAAATTCTTGAGTTACTTTTGGAAGACTTTATGGGCTAAACTTGGCACAAAATTGTTGTTTTCTACTACTTGTCATCCTCAAACGGCTGGACAAACTGAAGTTGTCAATAGAACTTTTGGAACACTTTTGCGTGCTATTCTTAAAAAGAACTTGGATTGACATTTCTATAGACTTTATTTTGGGGTTGACTGGGACTAAGAAAGAGAGGGATTCTATTTTTGTTGTTGTGGATAGATTCTTTAAGATGGCACATTTTATAGCTTGTCATAAAACCAATGACGCTTCAAACATGGCGGATTTGTTATTTAGAGAAGTCGTTAGGTTGCATGGCATGCCTAGGACTATTGTTTCTGGTCGCGATGTTAAATTCTTCAGTTACTTTTTGAAGACTTTATGGGCTAAACTTGGCACGACAAACTGAAGTTGTCAATAGAACTTTGGGAACACCTTTGCGTGCTATTCTTCAAAAGAATTTGGATTGACATTTCTATGGACTTTATTTTGGGGTTTCCTAGGACTAAGAAGGGCAGGGATTCTATTTTTGTTGTTGTGGATAGATTCTCTAAGATGGCACATTTTATAGCTTGTCATAAAACCGATGATGCTTCTAACATTGCGGATTTGTTCTTTAGAGAAGTCGTTAGGTTGCATGGCATGCCTAGGATTATTGTTTCTGGTCGCGATGTTAAATTCTTGAGTTACTTTTGGAAGACTTTATGGGCTAAACTTGGCACGACAAACTGAAGTTGTCAATAGAACTTTGGGAACACCTTTGCGTGCTATTCTTAAAAAGAACTTGGATTGTCATTTCTATGGACTTTATTTTGGGGTTGCCTAGTACTAAGAAGGGAAAGGAATCTATTTTGTTGTTGTGGATAGATTCTCTAAGACGGCACATTTTATAGCTTGTCATAAAACCGATGATGCTTCAAACAATGCGGATTTGTTCTTTAGGGAAGTCGTTAGGTTGCATGGCAGGCCTAGGACTATTGTTTCTGGTCGCTATGTTAAATTCTTGAGTTACTTTTGGAAGACTTTATGGGATAAACTTGGCACAAAATTGTTGTTTTCTACTACTTGTCATCCTCAAACGGATGGACAAACTGAAGTTGTCAATAGAACTTTGGGAACACTTTTGCGTGCTATTCTTAAAAAGAACTTGGATTGACATTTTTATGGACTTTATTTTGGGGCCTAGGACTAAGAAGGGGACGGATTCTATTTTTTTTGTTGTGGATAGATTCTTTAAGATGGCATATTTTATAGCTGTCATAAAACCGATGATGCTTCAAACATGGCGGATTTGTTCTTTAGAGAAGTCGTTAGGTTGCATGGCATGCCTAGGACTATTGTTTCTGGTCGCGATGTTAAATTCTTGAGTTACTTTGGGAAGACTTTATTGGCTAAACTTGGCACAAAATTGTTGTTTTCTACTACTTGTCATCCTCAAACGGCTGGACAAAATGAAGTTGTCAATAGAACTTTGGGAACACTTTTGCGTGCTATTCTTAAAAAGAACTTGGATTGACATTTCTATGGACTTTATTTTGGGGTTGCCTGGGACTAAGAAGGGGAGGGATTCTATTTTTGTTGTTGTGGATAGATTCTTTAAGATGGCACATTTTATAGCTTGTCATAAAACCGATGATGCTTCATACATGGCGGATTTATTCTTTAGAGAGAAGTCGTTAGGTTGCATGGCATGCTTAGGACTATTGTTTCTGGTCGCGATGTTAAATACTTCAGTTACTTTTGGAAGACTTTATGGGCTAAACTTGGTACGACAAACTGAAGTTGTCAATAGAACTTTGGGAACACCTTTGCCTGCTATTCTTCAAAAGAACTTGGATTGACATTTCTGTGGACTTTATTTTGAGGTTGCCTAGGACTAAGAAGGGGAGGGATTTTATTTTTGTTGTTGTGGATAGATTCTCTAAGATGGCACATTTTATAGCTTGTCATAAAACCAATGATGCTTCAAACATTGCGGATTTGTTCTTTAGAGAAGTCGTTAGGTTGCATGGCATGCCTAGGACTATTGTTTCTGGTCGCGATGTTAAATTCTTGAGTTACTTTTGGAAGACTTTATGGGCTAAACTTGGCACAAAATTGTTGTTTTCTACTACTTGTCATCCTCAAACGGATGGAAAAACTGAATTGTCAATAGAACTTTGGGAACACTTTTGCGTGAAATTCTTAAAAAGAACTTGGATTGACATTTCTATGGACTTTATTTTGGGGTTGCCTAGGACTAAGAAGGGGAGGGATTTTATTTTTGTTGTTGTGGATAGATTATCTAAGATGGCATATTTTATAGCTTATCATAAAACCGATGATGCTTCAAACATGGCGGATTTGTTCTTTGGAGAAGTCGCTAGGTTGCATGGCATGCCTTGGACTATTGTTTCTGGTCGCGATGTTTAATTCTCGAGTTACTTTTGGAATACTTTATGGGCTAAACTTGGCACAAAATTGTTGTTTTCTACTACTTGTCATCCTCAAACGGATGGAAAAATTGAAGTTGTCAATAGAACTTTGGGAACACTTTTGCGTGCTATTCTTAAAAAGAACTTGGATTGACATTTCTATGGACTTTATTTTGGGGTGGCCTAGGACTAAGAAGGGGAGGGATTATATTTTTGTTGTTGTGGATAGATTCTATAAGACGGCACATTTTATAGCTGTCATAAAACCGATGGTGCTTCAAACATGGCGGGTTTGTTCTTTAGAAGTCGTTAGGTTGCATGGCATGCATAGGACTATTGTTTCTGGTCGCGATGTTAAATTCTTGAGTTACTTTTGGAAGATTTTATGGGCTAAACTTGGCACAAAATTGTTGTTTTCTACTACTTGTCATCCTCAAACGGATGGACAAACTGAAGTTGTCAATAGAACTTTGGGAACACTTTTGCATGCTATTCTTAAAAAGAACTTGGATTGACATTTCTGTGGACTTTATTTTGGGGTTGCCTAGGACTAAGAAGGGGAGGGATTCTATTTTTGTTGTTGTGGATAGATTCTCTAAGATGGCATATTTTATAGCTTGTCATAAAACCGATAACGCTTCAAAAATGGCGGATTTGTTCTTTAGAGAAGTCGTTAGGTTGCATGGCATGTGAAACGTCCTGCCCTTTTTATTGCTTTAAAAGTACTAGAATTTTTTTTTAAAAAAATCGCTCACATTTTCGGTCATTGCATGCACATGCACATAAAAATAATCTTGCACCATTTTAAAGTAAATCATCCAACTAGTATTTGAAAATTGAAAGGAATAGTCGAACCAGAAATCGTAAAACGTTTTACCAACCTAAAAACTTTATTTGAAAAGTATAGCCCATACTATAACCTCTCAAAAATCTCTCATAACATAAAAGTCATAAAAATATCTTTAACATCCTTTAAAATCGTAATCATAACTAGTGCGGAAAACTAGCGTCGGTCCTCGGGTTATGTGCACCTTCAGTCCAGCAAAGTCAACCATCAAACCTCCATTATCATAATCATAATCAATATCACCTGCATCAATCACACCTAGTGAGTCTAAAGACTCAACACGTCATATTCTTGATAACGAATAATACGTAATACAATTAACATATAACAGTGAAAAATACTTGTACTTAAAATATCGTTTTCATGAAGATGCATAAACATAAACATAACATTTTCGTAAACATTTTCATGATGCATAAAACTTTTAAATAAAAACATTTTCATATTCCTTTTTCATAAACATTTTCATAAACATTCCAAATAATCATATTAGCATATAAAACAGCATTCAGGACACTGCCATGACGTTTACTAATTTCTAGGTGTAAAATGACCGTTTTACCCCTAGACGTAAAATTTCACGTTTTTGACATTTTCTTAATTTCATTGACCCTAACATGTCCCAAATAATTATTTAAGCTTACAAGAATTTTCTCATAATTTTATTTAGCTTAAATATTAGACTTTTAAATTAATCTTTAAATATGACGTATTAATGCGTTTTAATCCCGAATTAAACCAAACCTTATTATAAAATTCCCAAATTTAAAACTTAGACTTATAATAATTATTTAAGCTTAAACCTAAATTTTCATGATTTTACAAAGCTTAAAACTAGGCTTTTCAATTAACTCGTTAATTAGCGTTTCGTGCGGCGATTAAATCCCGATTAAATCCAAAACTCGTTATTTTGATCCCAAATTTTTAACATAGCCTTTTTATTATTTATTCTACCCTTTCATGTCATGAGCCACCCCCGTGACCCACGGATTCAATTTTAGCCTTATAATTTTCGTTTTTGACACCCTACCGAACACACCGAGCCATCTCCTAATTTACTCGAGCCACGCCCGAGCCACCTTGAGCCGAGACCTAGCCAACACACCTAGGGACCCTACTGTGCAAGCCCAGCCCCAAAACATGAACCTAACCCGCTCAAAAAGCTCCTGGAACTCGACCCATATTTCTGCACATGTGTGTGTGTAGTGTCCTTGAACAAAAGAGACTCCTATCTAGTCTAGCACTCCTCCAACCAAGCCCCCACCGAACCCAGTCGACCCTAACCAACCCTGGACCACGCCCAGCCCCAGCCCTGAACCGCGCGCACAGACCACCTGAAGAAGACAGCAGCCTGCGCGTCCAAGCTCTTCCTCCCGTTTTCAGCTTCTTCCCTCAAACCAGTTGCGACCCAGCCGCACCCGCTCTTAGCCCGACCCCTGCCCATGACCATAGGACCCTGATGAATCTACCCTGAGCCACCCAGCCCTAGCAACAAGCCCCCACGGCTGCTGTCCCTACCCACTGTTTAACGCGCGAGGAGTCCCTTCACCATGGGACTCCTCCAAGGCTAACCGTGAGGGGTCCTAGCCATGCTAGGACCCTTCCTGACCCTAGACCGAGACCCTTAGGACCCAACCCCCAGCCCTGGTCGAGCCCCAACGCCCCATGCAAAGTGATCAAGCCATGCCCTCAACAAGCACACATATCTCAAAAAAACTCACGGCCCTTCCCTTGCTGTTCTTTGCCTATGGTTCCAGCATGTTTCCTCCATTATTTTATCATGTTTTGGCTATAAAATAATTCCATATTATTACCCTATCCATGGCAGCCCCTTAACAACATAATATTCATGATTTTGGATCAAGTACATGCCTTAAAAATTCACATGTTATGCAAAAACGAAATTGTTTCATGATGCACTTGTTTTTCATGCAAAAACTCAATTAAATAAATACTATTGTTTCTGGTCGCGATGTTAAATTCTTGAGTTACTTTGGGAAGACTTTATTGGCTAAACTTGGCACAAAATTGTTGTTTTCTACTACTTGTCATCCTCAAACGGCTGGACAAAATGAAGTTGTCAATAGAACTTTGGGAACACTTTTGCGTGCTATTTTTAAAAAAAACTTGGATTGACATTTCTATGGACTTTATTTTGGGGTTGCCTGGGACTAAGAAGGGGAGGGATTCTATTTTTGTTGTTGTGGATAGATTCTTTATGATGGCACATTTTATAGCTTGTCATAAAACCGATGACGCTTCAAACATGGCGGATTTATTCTTTAGAGAAGTCGTTAGGTTGCATGGCATGCCTAGGACTATTGTTTCTGGTCGCGATGTCAAATTCTTCAGTTACTTTTGGAAGACTTTATGGGCTAAACTTGGCACGACAAACTGAAGTTGTCAATAGAACTTTGGGAACACCTTTGCGTGCTATTCTTCAAAAGAACTTGGATTGACATTTCTATGGACTTTATTTTGGGGTTGCCTAGGACTAAGAAGGGCAGGGATTCTATTTTTGTTGTTGTGGATAGATTCTCTAAGATGGCACATTTTATAGCTTGTCATAAAACCGATGATGCTTCAAACATTGCGGATTTGTTCTTTAGAGAAGTCGTTAGTGAAAGCGGACCGGTTACGGTGGCCGGAAACGCAACGGAAGCACAAAAATTTTCGATTTTAGCATATAAATTTCGGCCACCTCAAGATTTGTGTAGGAAATACAATAAAACACAAAAATGACATTCATAGTGTGTTTAGAAATAGTTACCTATCAACCTCTTGAGGTTGATGATGGCTCCAACTTAGTTGTTATACAACTAAGCTCTTGATGGCAAGACAATCTACAAGCTTCACCTTGTTCTTGAATCTTTCCTTCAAAATTAGGCCCACCACTAGCAAACTAGAACCCCTTTTATTTTGCACTAGAAAAATAAAAGGATTTTTCAAGGAGAAGTATTTTTCTTCCTCAACACTTGAAGAGAAAAATTGAGAGAAAACTTGAGAGAATTGTTATGAGAATTTCGGCCATTGTGTGCTAGAATGGGGGGAAGGGAGACTTGTCTTGGACTTGCAAAAAGTAGAGACAAAAGTAGCATGCCAAGCCTTGATAGTTGCAAAAGTTGTCTCCAACCCTTCACCTCCCATGCATGCATATTATATGGTTTATTATCAAAAAAAAAACCATGGACTAAATTTATTTATCTCAAACATATTTGAGACTAATTAAACATTACTTGAATTTACCCAAGTCCCACTAGTTAAATAATTAATTTAAATTGAGCTCTACAAGACTCAATATAATTTAATCAATTCAACACTTGAATTAATTTAATTATTTGGACTCTACTAGGTCCACTAGTGTTTAATTAATTCAACACTTGAATTAATTTAATTTAGTCCATAATAATGTTTATGAAAATCACAATTTTAAAATACATTATTCACTTGGCCAAATTTTAATTTAGGAACACTTCCATAAATTAAAATTTACATTTCTCTCATAGAAGTCATACTTATATATTTTTTTTATACACTTATAAACTCATTTATAAGTCGTTCAACATATTGAACTAATTTTACTTCTCAACGGGATCTAGAAAGCCAGCACTTGTGTGGCCCTCAATGGTTCATTGATACAACTAGCCGTGGGTTCACATCTCCATGTGATTCGGACTAAACATGTCCTTATATGAGCATACCCCAATTGCTCCATCCTTACTTATCAACTCCTTGATAACAAGAACGTCAGAACTCAAGTCTGATAGCACCCAACGAATCATGTTAAACGCCTAGCAACATCGCTTACATGATTCCCTAGGTATCAAATGATAGTGCCTGCAAGAACCATTCAATTATGGTTAGCGTACAGTACGGTCCCTTCAACTCATATATCCCGACCGATTCGACAACCATTGGTTTATCGAGAGTTGTCAATGAATCGATACTATGTGTCATGTTGTAGTTGCATCGATGGTGTAATCTATGAAACCCCTTTCATAATTACCACCATACTCTGATCAGAGATTTCAATCTACATACACATGAGAACACATAGGATATCCATACCCGAAGGTAAGCGGTGAATCCCCGACTACAATGCATCGACTCCTATATGTTTCGACAGAACACCCAACCTTGCCACCTGATGACCCCATGAAAGTCGGTAAACAAGCCAAAGTGTAATTCTAGCACATAGAGTCTCAATGTTGTGCCGGGTCATAAGGACTAATGGTGTACAACCATAAACTAGGACTATTCCACTCGATAAGTGAGAACCACTTGGAAAGTCCTTTTATGGAGGGTTGTTCAGTGCACTCTACAAGGAGCACCTATCTGCATGTTCGGACATCACAATGTCCCCTACCAATGAAACATGGTACTCACATCGCAGATACTAGTCTCTAACTCGAGCGGCCTATATCCTTCTTAGTGGCGGCTGAATCGACTAGGAACCGTTTAGAATATACAGTATTCCAAATATGAGTTTCATGATACTCATCATATGAGCATCTCATATTCTTTCTACTATTTGTATATTCAAGGACTTTATCTATGCAACTAGGATGGGTATACAGATAAAGATGCGCCAATATAATAAATTCAAATATTATTAAAATAAAGATCGTTTATACATAGAGTTTCATCGTGAACACTCGGCCAACACTTGGCTCGACGGGCACCTACTCTAACAATCTCCCACTTGCACTAGAGCCAACTACCCATATACTTCAGACCCATTGATTCGCGATGCTTCTCGAATGATGGTCCTGGTAAAGGCTTAGTTAGTGGATCAGCAACATTATCTGCGGAGTCGACTTTGTCAATCATGACATCTCCTCTTTCCACGATCTCTCTGAGGATGTGGTACTTTCTCAATACGTGTTTGGACTTCTGATGAGACCTCGGCTCCTTTGCTTGAGCAATCGCTCCCGTGTTGTCACAAAACACAGGGACAGGAGCAACTCCATTAGGAATGACGCCCAACTCTTGGACGAAATTCCTTATCCAAACTGCCTCCTTTGCTGCAGCTGATGCAGCAATGTATTCTGCCTCAATGGTGGAATCCGCTGTACTGTCTTGCTTGGAACTCTTCCAAGAGACAGCAGCACCATTGAGCATGAATATGAATCCAGAGGTTGACTTTGAGTCATCAATATCGCTTTGGAAGCTAGAGTCGGTATAGCCTTCCAATTTTAGTTCTCCACCCCCATAGACCAAGAACAATTTATTGGTCCTCCTCAAGTACTTGAGTATGTCTTTCACAGCTTTCCAATGTGGAAGACCAGGGTTCGATTGATATATACTCACTACACTTAGTGCGAAGGCCACGTCAGGACGTGTAGATATCATCCCATACATGATGCTACCAATTGCAGATGCATATGGAATGCGTGTCATCGCCACTATCTCTTCATCAGTCTTGGGAGACATGGACTTGGATAGGGACACGCCATGACACATTGGTAGATGTGCTCTCTTGGACTCATCCATCCAGAACCGCTTCAGGATGGTATCAATGTATGTGGACTGGGTGAGACCAAGCAATCTTTTTGATCTATCTCTATAGATCTGTATTCCCAATACAAAAGATGCTTCACCCAAGTCTTGCATTGAGAACTTGCTTGGTAACCATATCTTAGTTGATTGCAACATTCCTACATCATTCCCATGAGTAGAATGTCATCAACATACAACACCAAGAATGTCACATCACTCCCACTGACCTTCTTATACACACAGGGTTCCTCATGATTCTTAGTAAAATCAAACTCTTTGATTGTACTATCGAATCTAAGGTTCCAACTCCTAGATGCTTGCTTTAGACCATAAATAGATCTTTGAAGTTTGCATACCATATGCTCACTTCCGATAGATGTAAACCCTTCGGGTTGAGACATGTAAATCTCTTCCTTAATATCCCCATTAAGAAAGGCTGTCTTAACATCCATCTGCCATATCTCATAGTCATACCATGCGGCTATGGCTAGCAAAATCTTTATGGACTTGAACATTGCAACTGGAGAAAAGGTTGTTAGAGTAGGTGCCCGTCGAGCCAAGTGTTGGCCGAGTGTTCACAATGAAACTCTATGTATAAGCAATCTTTATTTTAATAATATTTGAAATTATTACTTTGGCACATCTTTATCTGTATACCCATGCTAGTTGCATAGATAAAGCCCTTGAATATACAAATAGTAGAAAGAATATGAGATGCTCATATGATGAGTATCATGAAACTCATATTTGTAATACAGCATATTCTAAACGGTTCCTAGTCGATTCAGCCGCCACTAAGAAGGATATAGGCCGCTCGAGTTAGAGACTAGTATCTGCGATGTGAGTACGATGTTTCATTGGTAGGGGACATTGTGATGTCCGAGCATGCAGATAGGTGCTCCTTGTAGAGTGCACTGAACAACCCTCCATAAAAGGACTTTCCAAGTGGTTCTCACTTATCGAGTGGAAATGTCCTAGTTTATGGTTGTACAGAATTAGTCCTTATGACCCGGGACAACATTGAGACTCTATGTGCTAGAATTACACTTTGACTTGTTTACCGACTCTCATGGGGTCATTAGGTGGCAAGGTTGGGTGTTCTGTCGAAACACATAGGAGTCGATGCATTGTAGTCGGGGATTCACCGCTTACCTTCGGGTATGGATATCCTATGTGTTATCATGTGTATGTAGATCGAAATCTCTGGCCAGAGTATGGTGGTAATTATGAAAGGGTTTCATAGATTACACCATCGATGCAACTACGACATGACAAATAGTATCGATTCATTGACAACTCTCGATAAACCAATGGTTGTCGAATCGATCGGGATATATGAGTTGAAGGGACCGTACTGTACGCTAACCATAATTGAATGGTTCTTGCAGGCACTATCATGTGATACCTAGGGAATCACGTAAGCGATGTTGCTAGGCGTTTAACGTGATTGGTTGGGTACTATCAGACTTGAGTTCTGACGTTCTTATTATCAAGGTGTTGATAAATAAGAATGGAGCAATTGGGGTATGCTCATATAAGGACATGTTTAGTCCGAATCACATAGAGATGTGAACCCACGGCTAGTTGTATCAATGAACCATTGAGGGTCACACAAGTACTAGCTTTCTAGATCCCGTTGAGAAGTAAAAATAGTTCAATGTGTTGAACGGCTTATAAAGGAGTTTGTAAGTGTGAGGAAAATTAGAAGTATGACTTCTATAAAGGAGAAATTAGTTCAATGTGTTGAACGACTTATAAATGAGTTTATAAGTGTAAATGAAATAGAAGTATGACTTCTATGAGAGAAATGTAAAATTTAATTTATGGAAGTGTTCCTAAATTAAAATTTGCCCAAGTAAATAATGTATTTGAAAATTGAGATTTTCATAAACATTATTGTGGACTAAATTAAATTAATTCAAGTGTTGAATTAATTAAACACTAGTGGACCTAGTAGAGTCTAAATAATTAAATTAATTCAAGTGTTGGATTAATTAAATTATATTGAGTCTTGTAGAGCTCAATTAAAATAATTATTTAACTAGTGTGACTTGGGTAAATTCAAGTAATGTTTGATTAGTCTCAAATATGTTTGAGATAATTAAATTTAGTCCATGGTTTTTAATTTGTTAAACTCATATATTATATGCATGGGGAGGTGAAAGGTTGAGAGACAACTTTTGCAAGAAACTAGGCATGTCTTGCACATGCTAGAACACACTTTTTCCTCAACCAAGAAAATGCTCTTCCCTCTCTCCTCCCCTCACCATGGCCGAAATTTCTTCCCCCTTTCTCCTCCAATTTTGTTCTTCAATTTGTTGAAGCAACAACTCACTTCTCAAAGAAAAATGCCCTACATTTTCTAGTGCAAGTGTAAGGTGGATCTTTTAAGTTGGTGGTGGGCTTGATTGGAAGAAAGGAGTCCAAAAGAAAGGAGGAGCTTGTAGATCTTCATCCATCAAGAGCTAAAGTGTTTATACTTTAGTTGGAGCCATAAAATCAATCCTTGTGATTGATAGGTAATTTTCTCAACACCCTATGCTTGAAAGTTGAGTTTTTGTATATGCTACACTAGTACACATGGTGGCCGAAAATTTCCTTGCAAGAAAAAGTGATTTTCGAAAATTTTGTAGCTTCCGTTGTGTTTTTCGGTCACCTTATTCGATCCCTTTCAAGTGGTATCATGAGCTAAGGTTACTAGTTTTTTGTAGCATATACATAATATTATATTGAGGGCGATTTCTAACCGATTGAGGATGAAAATTTGCAACATAAAATCAAGGTCTTGAGGGGAAAATTTGGGCAGCTTGTTGCTGCCCATTTCGGGCAGCTCGAGCTGCCCGTGGGCTGCCCATTTCGGGCAGCAAGGGCAGCCCGAGGAACTGCCCGAACGCCCCTATCTTTTAATAAAAAAAAAAAAAATTTTGGTTGGCCGGAATTCGGCGACGGAGCTCCGGCGACGGCGATGACGACTAGGGTTTCCAAAAGTGTTTTGGACTATCCAAGTGTCATGGGCCTTGATGTTGTTGGGCCATTTGATGGTCAACATATTTGTGAATTTTAAATGGGCCAAAATGTTTTTAGTAAAAAATAAAGTTTTGGGCCCTTAAGTTTAAAATTACAAAAGTTGCAAATATTTTCTCATGAAATAAATAATTGAAGTTGGACTTTAATTATTTATAGTAAATGGTGATTTACAAGAAATTCGGTTATAAATAAATTAATTTGAAAGTAGACAAAGGTGTTTGTATACTTTGTTAATTTAGTTTATAATCGTGACAGTTAGTGATTGGTTCAAGATATATAATATTGGATCAATTAATTATTGTGATAATTAATTGATGGTGTATGATATGTGATATTATGCATGAAGGATGATCAAAAGCCCAAGCCCAATTTGTTAGGTGTATGCTAGGATATTTGTGTTGTATGATTGTAATAATTATCAATTTAAAGTGGGCTTGGTTTATGGCCCGTTCCCACCCCCCATGAGATGTATCCCTATGTGCCATGGATATTTAATTGTAAATATTAGAATAGTGGAAGATCAAGATTGGAAGATGGTGGCCTTGGTGATTATGAAGATCGAAGACATGTAATATTGGATGCTAATGTAATAATGTAGTTGCATTTGCATCCCGTGCATTTACCCTAGGATTGGACCTAGGTCCGTGTTTAGCTCACACGGACCGTTAGTATTGGGGCGATTGATCATCCTTGTTTGTTTACTGTTTATAATATATGAATGATATGTTATAAATAATGAGTATGTGCGTTATTATTATGATAATAACAAAGTTCCATGAATCCGGCAAACATACGATCAAACATGGCGAGCTTTTAAATAAAAAATTAATGATGAGACCTTTCAAAATTAAAAACCCTCATTTTGAATAAGATTCAAAATTAATATCAAGCCCGAAAAGGGGAATTATAAATTTGTTTATAATTTCCTTGTCTTCCATCGACAATGGGTGCATGATGAACGCTACCCGTACTCGAGGCTCGGCTCATATTATTGGGGGGGCCCTGGGTGCCGGAAAGCTGTGACATACATTGACATAGTGATGTGAACTACGTGGAACTCCCATGATTTCGGCTCATATTATTGGGGGAACTCATGGCGACCGTCCATTAAGGTTCGACATCGATGGGTAAGGCTTGACACGTGAAGATGAACGACGTCATATTATTGGGTCCTAATCAAACGTGAGACAAAAGTTTACGTAGAGGGTTGCATTGTGATGCAATTGGAAACTACCTTTTAGGAATTGTGATTGGCTGATATTATTCGGGATCATAATTCGCTAATTGGACCTTACGTACCTACTGAGGAAAGGAGTTTCCCGCTTTCACTAGAGGGTAGTGAAAGATGTCAAAACAGTGGGAGCCAATATTTATGAAGTAAAAGTCCAAACTTCATATCTTACTAAATATTTTAAAATAGTCATCAACATTTATCTGTTTTTACTTTTCAGTACAAATTGACAATGTCATCGCTTCGCAATCCAATATCCGTAATACTCGACGAAAACATATTAACTGGACCTAATTACCTCACTTGGCTAAGAAACCTAAAAATCGTCTTGAATTCGGAAAGGGTAGCATATACACTGACTGAGTCGCCCCCTGTTGAGGCTCCGACTCACTGCAATCCTGAGGAATTGCAGGCTTACAAGGAATGGTGTGACCATGACTTGATAGCCAGGTGTTATATGCTGACTTCTATGAATGATGAGCTGCAGAGGCGTTTTGAGGGTGCAAAGAGTGCTGCTGACATTCATTTGCACCTCAAGGAGCTCTTTGGAGAGCAAACACGTCCTCTTAGGCATGCTACCGTCAAGGAGCTGATCACTTTACGCATGCAAGATGGGGCCTCGGTCCATGAGCATGGCCTAAAGGTGATTGGGCTCGTGGACAAGCTCGTTGGCATGGATCTGATCTTGCCTTCGGAGTTGACCACCGACGTGTTGCTCTTATCGCTGCCTAGCTCATTTGATCCTTTTGTGGTGAACTTCAACATGAACAAGATTGAACCGACCCTTGAGGAGTTGGTGAATATGCTTGTTACGTTTGAATCCACCATCAAGAAAGAGAAGTTGGTTCTTTATGTGGGTTCTTCATCTGGTACGAAGATTGATCCACATGGGAATGGAAAGAAGCGTTCTTTCCAACGTCCCAAGAAGAACGTGCCCTTGTTGAGGCAATCTCCGAATCCCGTTGTGGCAGCCACACCAGTTAAGGCTGACAAGACTGCTGATGAATGTCATCACTGCAAGAAGCCTGGACATTGGAGGCAAAATTGCAAGGAATATCTGGCCCAGAAGTGTTCTGGAAACGGTATGTTCTAAATTTAAGTAAACGTTTCAATTAACTCTACTTCTTGGGTATTAGATACCGGTTGTGACTCACATCTCTATAATGAGTTATAGGTGATGGGAAGAAGTAGAATGCTTAAGGAAGGTGTGACCTTCTAGAGGATGAACAATGGAGCAAGAGTTGCTGCCAAGGCTATTGAAGATGTTTACTTATTATTGAACAATAGTTTAAGTTAATTTAATGAGATGTTTTGTTTGTACCTAATTTTGTAAAACATTGTTTCCATTTCTATGCTGATAAAAATGGATATTCTTGTTTATTTTGCAAATGTGTTTGCAACATTTACATGAATGAATGTTTGATTGGTACTGGTGAACTTGAAAACGATCTCTATAACTTAAAATTGAAAGATATTCCACTAAATGTCCATTCAAAGGCATACACCATATGAGATATGGATGGGTAAGCCTCCTAAGTATTCTTATCTTAGAATATGAGGGTGCCCTGCTTATGAAGCAGGTAGTGGGAGATAAATTGGATAGTTGATCCATTTTATGCTAATTTGTGGGATATCCAATGAATTCGATTGGATACTACTTCTATCATCCCCAAGAAACAAAAGTGTTTGTTTCTAGGAATGCGACCTTTTTGAAAGGGAATTTCTATTGGATAGAAAAAGGGAGATGATAGAACTCGAAGAGGTTCGAGAGACACCCACAATTGTAGAACCCACACCCGAAGAGCCAAGAGAGGAGATACAAGCTCCTAGAAGATCCGAGAGAGTCTCGAGACCATCTATGAGGTATGGTCTGCTTCTTGAAGAGGGCCATGATGAGCCTAACCATGGATGTGATCCAAGGACCTTCAAGGAAGCGTTATCTGATGCCGATTCATCCAAATGGCTTGAAGCGATGGAATCTGAGATGAATTCCATGCATTCGAACCAAGTGTGGATCTTATTGATCCACCTGAGGGAAAGGTTCCCATAGGGACTTGGGACGGATGGGAAGGTATTGACCTTCAAGGCGCGATTGGTGGCAAAAGGATATACTCAAAGACAAGGAGTTGACTTTCAGGAAACCTTTTCACCAGTTGCAATGTTCAAGTCCATAAGGATTTTGCTAGCCATAGCTGCATGGTATGACTATAAGATATGGCAGATGGATGTCAAGACAGCCTTTCTTAATGGGGATATTAAGGAAGAGATTTACATGTCTCAAACCTGGAGGGTTTACATCTATCGGAAGTGAGCATATGGTATGCAAACTTCAGAGATCTATTTATGGTCTAAAGCAGGCATCTAGGAGTTGGAACCTGAGATTCGATAGTACAATCAAAGAGTTGATTTACTAATAATCCTGAGGAACCCTGTGTGTATAAGAAGGTCAGTGGGAGTGTTGTGACATTCCTGGTGTTATATGTTGATGACATTCTACTCATTGGGAATGATGTAGGAATGTTGCAATCAACTAAGATATGGTTAGCGAGTAAGTTCTCGATGCAGGACTTGGGTGAAGCATCTTTTGTATTGAGAATACAGATCTATAGAGATATATCTAGAAGATTGCTTGGTCTCACCCAGTCCACATACATTGATACCATCGTGAAGCCGTTCTCGATGGATGAGTCCAAGGGAGGACACCTACCAATGTGTCATGGCGTGTCCCTATCCAAGTCTGTCTCCCAAGACTGATGCAGAGATAGTGGCGATGACACGCATTCCGTATGCTTCGGCGATTGGTAGCATCATGTATGGGATGATATCTACACGTCTTGACGTGGCTTTCGTACTAAGTGTAGTGAGTAGATATCAATCGAACCCTGGTCTTCCACACTGGAAAGCTGTGAAAGACATCCTCAAGTAGTTGAGAAGGACCAATAATGTGTTCTTGGTCTATGGGGTGGAGAACTAAAATTGGAAGGCTATACCGACTCTAGCTTCCAAAGCGATATCGATGACTCGAAGTCAACCTCTAGTTTTGTATTCATGCTCAATGGTGCTGCAGTCTCTTGGAAGAGTTCCAAGCAAGACAATATTACGGATTCCAGCACAGAGGCCGAATACATTACTGCATCAGATGCAGCAAAGGAGGCTGTTTGGATAAGGAATTTCGTCCAAGAGTTGGGCGTCATTCCAAATGGAGATCTTCCATCCCGGTGTTGTGTGACAACACGGGAGCTAGCTCAAGCAAAGGAGCCTAGGTCTCATCAGAAATCCAAACTAGTATTGAGAAAGTACCACATCCTCGGAGAGATTGTGGAAAGAGGAGAAGTGTCTTTTGACACAGTCGGCTCCGCCGATAATGTTGATTGATCCACTAGCTAAGCCTTTACCTAGACCATTATTCGACAAGCATCGCAAATCAATGGGTTTAAAGTATATGGGTAGTTGGCTCTAGTGCAAGTGGGAGATTGTTAGAGTAGGTGCCCGTCGAGCCAAGTGTTGGCCGAGTGTTCACAATGAAACTCTATGTATAAGCAATCTTTATTTTAATAATATTTGAAATTATTACTTTGGCACATCTTTATCTGTATACCCATCTAGTTGCATAGATAAAGCCCTTGAATATACAAATAGTAGAAAGAATATGAGATGCTCATATGATGAGTATCATGAAACTCATATTTGTAATACTGTATATTCTAAACGGTTCCTAGTCGATTCAGCCGCCACTAAGAAGGATATAGGCCGCTCGAGTTAGAGACTAGTATCTGCGATGTGAGTACGATGTTTCATTGGTAGGGGACATTGTGATGTCCGAGCATGCAGATAGGTGCTCCTTGTAGAGTGCACTGAACAACCCTCCATAAAAGGACTTTCCAAGTGGTTCTCACTTATCGAGTGGAAATGTCCTAGTTTATGGTTGTACAGAATTAGTCCTTATGACCCGGGACAACATTGAGACTCTATGTGCTAGAATTACACTTTGACTTGTTTACCGACTCTCATGGGGTCATTAGGTGGCAAGGTTGGGTGTTCTGTCGAAACACATAGGAGTCGATGCATTGTAGTCGGGGATTCACCGCTTACCTTCGGGTATGGATTTCCTATGTGTTATCATGTGTATGTAGATCGAAATCTCTGGCCAGAGTATGGTGGTAATTATGAAAGGGTTTCATAGATTACACCATCGATGCAACTACGACATGACACATAGTATCGATTCATTGACAACTCTCGATAAACCAATGGTTGTCGAATCGATCGGGATATATGAGTTGAACGGACCGTACTGTACGCTAACCATAATTGAATGGTTCTTGCAGGCACTATCATGTGATACCTAGGGAATCACGTAAGCGATGTTGCTAGGCGTTTAACGTGATTGGTTGGGTACTATCAGACTTGAGTTCTGACGTTCTTATTATCAAGGTGTTGATAAATAAGAATGGAGCAATTAGGGTATGCTCATATAAGGACATGTTTAGTCCGAATCACATAGAGATGTGAACCCACGGCTAGTTGTATCAATGAACCATTGAGGGCCACACAAGTACTAGCTTTCTAGATCCCGTTGAGAAGTAAAAATAGTTCAATGTGTTGAACGGCTTATAAAGGAGTTTGTAAGCGTGAGGAAAATTAGAAGTATGACTTCTATAAAGGAGATATTAGTTCAATGTGTTGAACGACTTATAAATGAGTTTATAAGTGTAAATGAAATAGAAGTATGACTTCTATGAGAGAAATGTAAATTTTAATTTATGGAAGTGTTCCTAAATTAAAATTTGCCCAAGTAAATAATGTATTTGAAAATTGAGATTTTCATAAACATTATTGTGGACTAAATTAAATTAATTCAAGTGTTGAATTAATTAAACACTAGTGGACCTAGTAGAGTCCAAATAATTAAATTAATTCAAGTGTTGGATTAATTAAATTATATTGAGTCTTGTAGAGCTCAATTAAAATAATTATTTAACTAGTGTGACTTGGATAAATTCAAGTAATGTTTGATTAGTCTCAAATATGTTTGAGATAATTAAATTTATTCCATGGTTTTTAATTTGTTAAAACCATATATTATATGAATGGGGAGGTGAAAGGTTGGGAGACAACTTTTGCAAGAAACTAGGCATGTCTTGCACATGCTAGAACACACTTTTTCCTCAACCAAGAAAATGCTCTTCCCTCTCTCCTCCCCTCACCATGGCCGAAATTTCTTCCCCCTTTCTCCTCCAATTTTGTTCTTCAATTTGTTGAAGCAACAACTCACTTCTCAAAGAAAAATGCCCTACATTTTCTAGTGCAAGTGTAAGGTGGATCTTTTAAGTTGGTGGTGGGCTTGATTGGAAGAAAGGAGTCCAAAAGAAAGGAGGAGCTTGTAGATCTTTATCCATCAAGAGCTAAAGTGTTTATACTTTAGTTGGAGCCATAAAATCAATCCTTGTGATTGATAGGTAATTTTCTCAACACCCTATGCTTGAAAGTTGAGTTTTTGTATATGCTACACTAGTACACATGGTGGCCGAAAATTTCCTTGCAAGAAAATGTGATTTTCGAAAATTTTGTAGCTTCCGTTGTGTTTTTCGGTCACCTTATTCGATCCCTTTCAAAGGTTTCCTCAAAGTCAACTCCTTGTCTTTGAGTATATCCTTTTGCCACCAATCGCGCCTTGAAGGACAATACCTTCCCATCCGCCCCAAGTTTCCTCTTGTAAATCCATTTGCACCCTATGGGAACAATTCCCTCAGGTGGATCCACGAGATTCCACACTTGGTTCGAATGCATGGAATTCATCTCAGATTCCATTGCTTCAAGCCACTTGGATGAATCGGCATCAGATAATGCTTCCTTGAAGGTCGTTGGATCACATCCTAGGTTAGGCTCATCATGGTCCTCTTCAAGAAGCAGACCATACCTCATAGGTGGTCTCGAGACTCTCTCGGATCTTCTAGGAGCTTGTATCTCCTCTCTTGGCTCTTCGGGTGTGGGTTCTATAATTGTGGGTGTCTCTCGAACTTCTTCGAGTTCTATCATCTCCCCTTTTCTATCCAATAGAAATTCCTTTTCCAAAAAGGTTGCATTCCTAGAAAACAAACACTTTTGTTTCTTGGGGATGATAGAAGTAGTATCCAACCGAATTCTTTGGATATCCCACAAAGTAACATAAAATGGATCGACTATCCAATTTATCTCCCACTACCTGCTGCACATAAGCAGGGCACCCCCATATTCTAAGATAAGAATATTTGGGTGGCTTTCCCATCCATATCTCATATGGAGTCTTGTCAACTGCTTTTGAATGGACATTGTTCAACAACAGTGCTGCTGTCTCAAGCGCATATCCCCAAAATGATGGTGGCAACTCCGTGAACCCCATGATAGACCGAACCATGTCCATCAAAGTCCGGTTACGACGCTCCGAAACACCATTCAACTGTGGTGTAGCAGGCGGAGTCCACTGTGAGAGAATCCCATTCTCCCTAAGATACTCTTGGAACTCGGCACTCAAGTACTCACCACCTCGATCCGATCGAAGTGCCTTGATGCTTCGTCCCAATTGCTTCTCTACTTCACTTCTGAATTCTTTGAACCTTTCAAAGGCTTCAGACTTGTATTTCATCAAATACACATACCCATACCTCGAAAAGTCATCGATAAAGGTGATGAAGTATGCATGTCCATGCTTAGTAGTGATGCTAAGCGGACCGCACACGTCGGTATGGATCAAATCCAATAACCCTTTGGCTCGCTCCACATGGCCCTTAAAGGAAATCTTGGTCATCTTTCCTTTCAGACAGGACTCACAAGTCGTGAGAGCATTAATATCGGACATATCAAACATGCCCACTCCCACTAGCTTGTTCATCCTTCTTAGGGAAATATGTCCTAATCGAGCATGCCATAATTGTGCCGAATTTAGAGTATCTTGTTTGCGCTTGTTTGTTGTTGTTTCAGCTTGGACATTGTTAAGTGGGATATCTTTCAATTTTAAGGTGTAGAGATCGTTTTCAAGTTCTCCGGTACCAATTAAACATTCGTTCTTGTAAATGTTGCAAACACCTTTGCTAAATAAACAAGAAAATCCATCTTTGTCCAACATAGAAATGGAAATAATGTTTTTCACCAAATCTGGTACAAACAAAACATCTCTCAAAACAAACTTAAAATCATTGTTCAAATGCAAGTAAACATCTCCAACAGCCTTGGCAGCAACTCTTGCTCCATTGCCCATCCTCAAGAAGGTCTCACCTTCCCGGAGCCTCCTACTTCTTCCCATCACCTGCAAATCATTACAGAGATGTGAGCCACAGCCGGTATCCAATACCCAAGAAGTAGAGTTAATTGAAATGTTTACTTCAATATAGAACATACCCTTTCCAGAACCCTTCTGGGCAAGATATTCCTTGCAATTACACCTCCAATGTCCAGGCTTCTTGCAGTGATGACAAACATCAACAGTCTTGTTAGATTTATCTGGTGTAGCTACCACAACGGGGCTTGGAGCTTGCCTCCTCAAGGGCACGTTCTTCTTGGGACGTTGGAAAGAACGCTTCTTCCTCTTCCCACGTGGATCGGTGTTCGTACCAGATGAAGAACCCACATAAAGAACCGACTTCTCTTTCTTGATGGTGGACTCAAAAGTCACAAGCATGTTCACCAACTCCTCAAGGGTCGGTTCCATCTTGTTCATATTGAAATTCACCACAAAAGGATCAAACGAGCTAGGCAGCGATAACAGCAACACGTCGGTGGTCAACTCCGAAGGCAACATCAAATCCATGCCAACAATCTTGTCCACGAGTCCAATCAACTTTAGGCCATGCTCATGGACCGAGGCCCCATCTCGCATGCGCAAAGTGATTAGCTCCTTGACGGTAGCATGCCTAAGAGGCCGAGTCTGCTCACCAAAGAGCTCCTTGAGGTGCAAATGAATGTCAGCAGCACTCTTTGCACCCTCAAAACGCCTCTGCAGCTCATCATTCATAGAAGCCTGCATATAACACTTGGCCTTCAAGTCATGGTCACACCAATCCTTGTAGGTCTGCAATTCCTCAGGAGTGCAGTCAGTCGGAGCCTTATCAGGGGGCGACTCATTTAGTGTATATGCAATATTTTCCGAGTTCAAGACAATTTTCAGATTTCTTAGCCAAGTGAGGTAGTTAGGTCCGGTTAACACATGTTTTTCGAGTATGGCAGAAAACGGATTGCGAATTGAAGACATTGTCAAATAGTACTGAAAAGTAAACAGATAAATGTTAATGACAATTTTAAAATATTTAGTAAGATATTGTGGGGACCCGGGCTCTAACTCTTTTCTTTGGGATTAAATGGATCGTTATTATAAAAAGTGGGTCAAATTTTTCGTTTTACAACATTAAATCTAATGTATATAAACAAGCGTACATTCTTTATTTAAATTACAAACATAAGGTACAACATGTCTTGTTCCAACCATTATTAACAACTAGTAATTAAATACAGTACATGTCAAAAGTACAACTACTAGTTCTTCTGCTAAGCCCGAGATCACCACGCTATGTCCATCTCTCATCCTCTGCGTGACCCAGATCCTGCCCCACGTGTTGTTATGCACACATACAGACATAACAACAGCCGGAAACTCCGGTGAGAACAAATCTCAGTATAAACATGTATACATGCATATAATCAATCTAAACATGAAACATGCTATCATGAATGGCAATCATATAAACATGCAATGCAATGCGAATCAACTCATGTCTGGACTCGACTCGACTAGAACTCTAGGGATCCCGGTGTGAATAAGACGTCAATGGCTGTCACCTACCCTCCCAATCGGGGTGACTGTACGTCTTACTCCTAGATTTCGGTCAGAACTGTATCAACGGCTGTGATGCCACCCGGGTCGAACAGTGGAGTCGGGTCGGGAACTCTACCGGGTAAGCTATCAAGAATACGGGAAGAAATATGAGCTAAGACGGCGAACTGGAAGGAAGATTCTTCGTTTGCCTTTGAAAGATCTGCCAATAAGAAAAACAACCACGTGAATGGGCGCCGGAGAGGGTCCCCGGCGTGGCCACTCCGATGCTTAAGTCAGCAGGGTACTCAAGCGATAGAACCAACGTGGCCAAGTGATGGCTGTGATATTGGTGTGCAATAAATGAGTGTATTAAATGTTCATTAATATCTGAATGAAGGAATAAATGCCCGGGACATATCGGGGTATCATCACTCCTTCCTTAAATGGTCGGGCTAGAGTCTACTCGCTGTCCCGATTAGTCCCTCGTGCCCGGTCAAGAAAGCTATTCTGATGCACCTTCTGGACTGAGCATAGCTACACAGACGTCGGTGTATGGTGAAGACTCGCGATGTACATCAATCAATCACATCTCCCACGTTTTTATGTTTTCGAGGATATTTATCGCGATATTTCGATAGGCGTGTATGTCTTCTCAACTTTCTGGTGCAATTCCCAATGTCCATCCTGACCGTCTATGTATCCCAAAGACTCGACGGTTGTGATTAGCCCCTTGCTATTATAAATATAGCAACATCTTTTTTCCCAAGCCACCATTAAATAGTGGGTCACAAGAGTCAAATGGCGAGCTCCAGTAATCCGTTGAATTCAGATATGGAAGAAATCTCGTGGCGATTAGTCGAGAAGAAGAAAACCGAGATAGAAGATGAAGTGTTTCGTAAGATCGTTCGTTACTGGGAGAAACTTCAGAGATTACAACTTCTCTACGAGACCGGAGAAGCTAATGCTTCTAGACTGGTGGTAAAGATGGAGAAGTACCGGGAACGTCTAAACGTGACCGAAGAGGTGAACATCTTCGAGGATGACTACATCTACCAGCTAACGTTGCTTAAGGAGATGAAAATCCTCTCGGGCATTACAAGCACCGAGGGCTTCCTCAAGTCTTCCCCAAATGAGCTAAGAAAGTGGAAGACCATGTGGATACTCTTTGTAGAAGAAGAATACTCCGATGTAATTAGTAGAAATGCTAACAAATGAATAAAGTTACTCTCCTGTTTCACCCTTGCTTTGTATTTTTAAGATCTGGTATGAGTCTTTATTACTGAATGCCTGCTGAACAAACCGAACAAAAGTATTCCACTAACAACGGTAATGATTGATCACCGGCTTTGCTTTGAAACATTACGTTGGGCCCTGGCATTCTCTTAGAGAGGATACGAAGCCCCAGGGCTTATGATATCCGGGTAGTTGTAATGATACATGCATTTTCATTAAACATTATCTAGGGAAACCTTTCATATTCGGGGTCGTTTCGATAACTGCATCCGCCTTTTGGTCTATCCCGCGTAGTTTTCGAGGCCCTTATTAATCGCCCACGTGCACTGGTCTTAATGGCTATGATACATTCTCCTTCCCAATAAATGACGGCATGCTTTAATTAACCTTAGGCTCTTCACATTCCCTTGTTTCAAACGTCTTTTCCTCCCTTTCCTATAAATAAATTGGTGGATAAGATGCACCCATACCAACTGAGCAATGTCGAGATCCAGCGACTCCAGTACTTGCAGCAGTGCTATCTCTTCTGTTGGTGTGCAAAGTCAAATCCCAGCGGAGTTACGTCCCTATGTGGAGCTTTTCAAAAAGAATGTCGATGAGTACATTCTGGCCAAAGTCATATGTACCTGGCATAAGCTTCAATTCATCGGTCTTCTTTATTTGAACGGCACAGTCCTCACTCGTTCTCAAAGGATGGTGACGAGGAAATACAGGCGGGAACTAGGGGTATCCCGTATTGAAGAGTTGTTGACTGACCAGAACCTGCTGCATGCTATGTTGTGGAAGGAATGGCGGCATCTAAATAAGGTCTCGAGCACCGATTCCTTTGTCAATCTTGGCATCCAAGAAGTTACTGACTGGATGGATGAGTGGAAAGGTCGAGTGGCCACTGAAATTTCTGTAATACGACGCCGACCATTCCCTTAATGAAAATTTAGACAATTAATTCCTGCGTCTTCTTTTAATTTTTTGCAAATGTTTTAACACCAACTGAACTAATCATCAATCCAAAAACCAAAAAAGTAGGCCTAAACACATCAGAACGCCGGGTCCCCATGCTATCCGGGCCTTTTAGCCGGGTGACGGGATCCTCTACTCCCGAGTTATCTCGTAAGAGGCCGGGACTTGGCATGATTTCTTTCTTGATTGTGATAAAAGGATTTTATCGGGGCGTATTACCTCTTTACCTTTTTCACGCATGGATATAAAAGAATGGTCATATGGTAAATCGGTAAATCCCAATCTGGGTATAGTGGGTACTCATTCGATAACTTTGGTTCTTCCGGGATCTGCCTAAGACCGAGATATGGCATTATCCCAATCCCTCTCTTCGCTTTTTCAGTCAATCATTGCGCAGTCATAATGATAGAATTCTGATGACGTGTTGTCAGAGCCCGTACGTATTCTCAGCTACCGTGGCGCCTCGATTTGAGCAACTGTCTTTTCAATTTTCCCGCCGAATGATGCCGCTCAACTTCCAAGGCTAATCTGGCCCGTCCAATCTATGCTAGATCAACGGCATAGATTCCATCTCTCCCTTATATATAGCGATCCCTCGATTTTTCTAAAAATCACTTGCAAATTTATTCTTCGGCGAAGCCCTGCTTGTTTTCTTCCTCGGTCTTCTCCATAGATTTCTCCGGCGATCTCTCCGACTATCAACCATCACCCTCAATTCCTCTCAGTAAGTCTCTCTTTTCTGTGTCTTATTTGCTTCTTTTCCATCATGTCCAATTCCACTTCTTCTACCTCTGGCAAAAATGCTAGAGGCCTATCGGAGGACAATTCTCCCACCCCTTCTGACCAGTCTGTTCAGATTCCGAGGGGTATTCCTACTATTCCCTCTCGATCTTTGTCCAAGAAGACTGCTAAAGCGTCTTCTTCCCGACCCCTGGGCTCCCCGAGTAGAGGGAAGGATAAAATAACAGGGCCCTTCTGGTTTTCTACGGTAACTTCCACTCTCCGTCCGGGTAGTTTAGGAGACATTCGATCCCTGGGAGCTATTCCTTCTACTTACGACATTAGGATTCCCGGACCTAATGACCATACTGATACTCCTCCCCTCGGATACCACGCTTTCTTCCTTGAGCAGCTTAGGAGTGGTCTCCGTTTCCCGGTTCATCATTTCTTTGAGGGAGTTGCTCGATTTTTTAACCTTCCTCTCAATCATCTTCATCCCAATGCTTTTCGTATTATGGCAGCTACTTTTGTTTTGTTCCGCATGAAACTTATTCCCATTAACTCCTCCATCTTTCACTATTTTTATTCCTGTCGATTTAATGATGGGGTTTTTTCTTTTATGGCCCGGATGCACTATCGGTTCTTAACCGACATCCCTTCTTCTTTGAAGGGATGGAAAACAAAATTTTTCTTTCTTAAATTTCCGATTCTCCCCACCTGCGCTTTGGGGTTTCTTCCTTCCATGCCCAAACAACCCGAGCTTCCCCGAGATTTCAAACTTCTTCCCCCTTTTACCGATGCCTGGGATGCTTTAGGAAAGCAATCCTTCTTATCTTCAGTGCTGATTGGGTCGAACAATCTGGCCTATTACGGGATCGGGTCCCGGCCTGAAGACCCTGTAGATCAGATCATCGACGGGTTTGATCAACCCGGGTCGCAGGCGGGTAAATCGCTTTTCTTGGCCTCTTTTTTTTTTTTTTTTTTTTTCGCAACTTTGCTTTGCTGACCCACTGTGTTTTTGATGTAGCCGAAGAAAACATGATCAGAGCAAGCTTTCAAGAGGCTGCTGTTCAGAGGAAAGCGGAGCAAAAGAGAATTAGAGCGGAGAAAAGGGCGAAGGAAGCCCAGGAACAGGAGGAGCGCCGGGCCAGGGAGGCGGCCGAAGCTGGTGCATTGGAAGCACGTCGTGCTAGGGAGGCGGCTGAAGCTCAAGAAACAGAAGAACGCAGAGCCAGCGAGGCGGATTTGGCCCGGAAAGCAGAGAGTGATGCCCAAGCAGGGGCCACTTCTCCCCGGGTGGGGCCTATCTCTTCGGGAGGGGAGGAAGACTCAACTTCCCTGAACCGTCGCAAGAGGAGAGCCACCACGGAGCCACGGGTGGAGACGGTAGTGGTGGAAGATGAGCCCGAGGGGATGACCCCTTCTCCTGCTTTGGCTGATCCTTCTGCAGGCACTTCGGCGACGAGGCCTCTGGTTCTCCCCAATATTTTTGGGGATACCATTAGTTCAGATCTTCTAGGGGTGATCGGGAGCTTCCTCCGACCTGACGAGGTGGCACATCTTCAGGGAATGCACCCTAATATGCTCCTGAGCGAAGGAGCGGCCCGGACCTTCTCGGTAAGTTCATTTTTTGGTTCCCTCTCCCTTGCTTTTTCCTTTTTCCTGCAAATTTTCCTGACCTTTTCATTACCAGGGTTTACAAATGTTACTTCATGGGCATGAACGAGTGGCGAAGATAGCCAAGAGAGCTAATGCCCAAACTAAGGCCGCTCAGGGAGCGCATGGTCAGCTCCAAGAGGAAGTAAACCGGATCAAGGAAATTCACGAGAATGTCCTGGCCCGGGAGAAGGCCATTTGGCAGCAGCAGATGGACCTGCTTCAGGCAGAATTATCTGATGCCCGGGCGGAGGCGCAGTCGGCCAGGGCAGAAGCAGAATCCTCCCGGGCTCGTGCCGAGGATTTCGAGGCGATGGCTGCTGAGGCTAGAGAAGGGATGCTGGCTGCCAGAGAGGATGCAGAATACCACCGGGTCCGGGCTGAGGACTTTCAGGCGGCAGTGGCCCTTTTGAAGAGAACCCAGACAGAGCAGATGTCACACTTCCTGAAGTCTTCGGATTTTAAACGAATGCTGGCCAAAAAAGCCTTCCCGTACTTTGAACAAGGCTTCAACAAGTGTTTGGAGCAATTCGAGGAAGCCGGCATGGTTCCAGCGGATATGGAAGATTTCCCGGATTTGGAGAAGGCTGCTGCATCTCTCCCAGATGATGACAAGGAAGATAGGGATAAGCAGGACCCTCCTGCGGAATGAATAACTCTCTTTTTTTTTTTTTTTTTTTTTTGTAACCTCTTTCCTCTGTTCTATGTATGCATGTTTCTTTTTTCGATTTTGCTTCCTTTAGTAAAATTTCGTAATTTCGCTTGCTAAATGGGATACGGTTTACCCGGGTTGGGTATAAGTCCTAAAAGATAATCCGGGGCACGGGTCCACCGGGCCAGGGTACGGGTCCCTGGTCTTAAAAGATAATCCGGGGTACGGGTCCACCGGGCTAGGGTACGGGTCCCTGGACTTAAAAGATAATCCGGGGTACGGGTCCACCGGGCCAGGGTACGGGTCCCTGGACTTAAAAGATAATCCGGGGTACGGGTCCACCGGGCCAGGGTACGGGTCCCTGGACTTAAAAGATAATCCGGGGTACGGGTCCACCGGGCCAGGGTACGGGTCCCTGGACTTAAAAGATAATCCTTTCGAGTAATTTCCTTCATTCAGTGTAGAAATAACAGATACAAATGTTTCTTAAGCATAATACTTTTTTAAATGAAAAGCATTCCATGGCCTTTTAAGAACACGTCCTTGAGGATCTTCGAGGTAATAGGCCGTACCAGAACTGACTTTTCTGATTACTTTGAAAGGTCCTTCCCACTTGGCTTCTAGCTTCCCCACATCACCCACCGGTTTAACTTTTTTCATAACCAGATCTCCCACGTGAAAATCCCTTTTTCGGACGTGCTTGTTATAGGATTTTATGATCCTGCTGCGATAAGCTTCCATCCGGATGATCGCCCGATCTCTTTTTTCTTCCACAAGGTCGAGCTCCAGGGCTCGAGATAGGTCATTGTTGCTTGAATATGATTCCACTCGAGTGGAAGATTGCCCGATTTCTACTGGCAAGACTGCTTCAGATCCATAAACCAGACCATATGGGGTTTCCCGAGTGGAGGATCGAGGAGTAGTCCGATAAGCCCATAAGACGCTGGGTAACTCCTCTACCCAATCTTTTCCTTTCCCCTGCAGCCGGGCTTTCAAAGCTTGCACAATGATCCTGTTGGTTACCTCTGTCTGGCCATTGGCTTGAGGGTAGGCTACTGAGGTAAAAGATTGCATAATCTTCATTTCCTGACACCAAGAGGTAATCTTTTTTCCTTGGAATTGCCTGCCATTGTCTGAAATCAATTTCCTGGGGATGCCATATCGGCAGACAATGTTTCTCCATAAGAATTTCATGATTTCATCCTCGGTGATTCTTGCCAACGGCTCGGCTTCTACCCATTTAGAAAAATAATCCACAGCTACCAGGAGGAACTTCTTCTGGGCGCGAACTGGCGGAAAGGGACCCACGATGTCCAATCCCCATTGGTCAAAAGGGCATGATGCGGAGATCGGTTGCATGTTGGCAGTTGGGCGGTGGTGGAAATTAGAATGATGTTGACAACCTTGGCATTTCTGGACGAGCCGGGTAGCATCTTGGTTTACTTGGGGCCACCAAAATCCGGCTAAAATAACCTTCCTCGATAGAGCCGTTCCCCCGAGATGTTCCCCACAACATCCCTCATGTACTTCCCGAAGGACATACTCTGTCTCTTCCCCCGATACGCACTTGAGTAAGGGGCCCTGAAAGGATCGCCTATACAAAACATCATTTAAGAGGGCAAATCGGGGTGCCTGTTTCCTGACCTTTATAGCTTGGGCCCGGTCTCCTGGAAGTTTTCCCTCCTTTATGTACTCTATGAGAGGAGTCATCCAAGAGTTTTTTCTCAGCGGGGGTGTTTCTTCTTCAAGCGAGGATACGAGCTTCGAACAATAGAGAATCTCCCGGTTGCTTACTTCTGTCAAGGAAGCCGCCAATTTAGCCAACGTGTCGGCTTCAGTGTTTTCTTCCCGGGGAATCTGTTCGATACTCCAGTCTGTGAAGGATGACGCTTGAGAAGTGATAAGATTCAAGTACTTGAGCATTTTCTCATTCTTAACTTCGTAAGCTCCTTTAATTTGCTGAGTAACCAGCTGGGAGTCGGAATAAATGATGATTCGGGAGGCCCCAATCTCACGAGCAGCACGCAACCCTGCCAAGACAGCTTCGTATTCTGCTTCATTATTCGTGACCCTGAAGTCAATCCTCAAAGCCAATTTAACCCTTTCCTCGAGTGGGGAGATCAAGACGACCCCCACTCCGCATCCCGCTATGTTTGAAGCGCCATCAACAAATACCCTCCACACTTTTTCTTCCTCGGGCTGGATCATTTCTGTTAAGAAATCTGATAGCGCTTGTGCTTTTATTGCAGCCCGGGGTTTATACTCGATATCATATTCCCCGAGCTCTACAGTCCATTTGATCATCCTCCCCGAGACCTCTGTATGAGTCATAATTCTGCCGAGAGGAGAATTAGTGAGGACCACAATGGGATGTGATAGGAAATACGGTCTCAGCTTTCGAGCAGTCACTACCAAAGCCAGAGCAATCTTTTCTAATTCACTGTATCTCATTTCGGCTCCGCGAAGGGCGTGACTGACATAGTAGACAGGCTTCTGATCGGTCCCTTCTTCCTTGACGAGCACGGAACTAACAGCAATTTCGGTGGCTGAGAGATAGACCCACAATTTTTCTCCGGGCTCGGGTTTTGCTAAGACGGGCAATTCAGCCAAATGTTTTTTCAAATTTTGAAAGGCCTGCTCGCAGTTGTCATCCCAGCCGAATTTCTGCGCTTTCCTCAGAACTTGAAAGAAAGGATAGCTACGGTGTGCAGATCGGGAAATGAAGCGTGATAAGGCCGCAATTTTCCCTGTCAGTTTTTGCACATCTCGAACCGACTGAGGAGAGGGCATATCCATGATGGCCCTGATTTTTTCTGGGTTGACTTCGATTCCTCGATCCGTGACCATGAACCCCAAGAATTTCCCACTCTTAACCCCAAACACACATTTGGCCGGGTTAAGTTTTATCCCATACTGCTTCAGAGTGGCGAAGGTTTCGATCAGATCATCGATGAAATGAGCGACTTCTCGGGTTTTAATCAAAATGTCATCCACATATACTTCAATATTTCGGCCTATCTGTTTTTGAAAGACGAGATTCATCAGTCGTTGATATGTAGCCCCTGCATTTTTCAGTCCAAAAGGCATTACAACATAGCAGAAAGTTCCCCCGGACGTGACGAAACTAGCTTTGTCTTGATCTTCTGTAGCTAAAGGGATCTGATGATATCCCTGATATGCATCCAAAAAGCTCAGGAGTTCACACCCAGAAGTGGAATCGACTAGCTGATCAATCCGAGGGAGTGGGTAACAATCCTTCGGGCAAGCTTTATTCAGGTCTCTGAAATCTACGCACATCCTCCATTTCCCAGTAGACTTTGGGACGAGAACTACATTCGATAACCAAGAGGGAAATGGACTTCCCTAATGTGTCCAGCCCTCAGCAATTCTTCAACCTGTTTTTCAATTATTTTATCTTTCTCCGGGCCGAAATGTCGCTTTTTTTGCTTAATCGGCCGGGACCCTGGGAGGATATTTAGTTTATGCTCGGCCACTTGGGGCGAGATCCCGGACAGTTCCTGCTGAGACCAAGCAAAGATATCGGCATTAGTTTTTAAACACTGCAAGAGTTTTACCCGGGTGGTGGCGCAGATGTCCCGGGCTATCCGGATAGTCTTTCCCGACTCGATCTCCACCGATTCTTGCTCTTCTTCCGCCACAAAGTGTACTTCCCTTTCCCGGGCTTCCTCCTGGTGTTCTTTCCCCTTCCCTTCCCTTCTTGCCTTCTTCTGATCAATTCGGACTGTTTCTCCATAACATCTCCGAGAAGAGGGCTGGTCGCCCTTAACTTCTCCGACCTGTCCTTTTACTGGGAATTTGATCTTTTGGTGGTACGTTGAGGCCACTGCTCTCAATTCATTCATGGCTGGTCTCCCTATGATGATATTATATGAAGATGGGGCGTCCACTACTGTGAAAGTAGTTATTACAGTTTTTCTCAAGTCTCGGTGCCCAGAGTCAGGGGTAGAGCAATTTCTCCCTCTGGATACACAGCGTGACCAGCAAACCCGAACAGGGCGGTTTCCACAGTTTCCAGCTGGTATTCATGCAGATCCATTTGGATGAGGGCATCTTTGAAGATAATATTGACAGAGCTCCCATTATCCACGAAAATTCTTAACACGTCGTAGTTGGCGATGCGGGCCTGAATGACCAGCGCATCATTGTGAGGTAAACTCACTCCTCGGAGATCTTCTGGTCCAAAGCTTATAATCGGCTCGTCTCTTCTCTTGTTATCAACTTCTAGACACTCCCTCCTACCCCTCGCCTTCCTTGCCCTGATTAGAGTCGCCATCAGTAGATCCCCCCGAAATCATTTTGATTACTCCTCGACTCGGAGAGGGATCCTCTCTTCCCGCTGGCTTGATTCTCTCTTCCCGGGTATTCGTTTCTCCTCCTCGTCTTCCACTTGGAGTGCTCATCGTTCTTTGGGGAATATTCAGCGATGAACGTCTGGACAACCAGGGTGGTTGTTTAGATCGTTCTCGTGGCGGGTGAGGCGCGGACACGGGACGTCTATTAGCATTTCTTCCCAGGACTCGGCACTGATTAGTATCGTGAGCACAATTTTTATGAAGGGTACAGTACCTTTTTTGTTCTGGCTTGGAGATTCTGACCTCGGAACGGGGAGGAAGGACCTCATTTGACCGGCACTCTTGAATCTCTCTGTCCCGAGCTATTTTTAAAGGCACATGGGGAAAATGACCCCCACCACTTTTCTTAGGAGCTCTTTCTTCAGTTTTGTAAGTCCGATCTCCTCTCGCTCTTTTCAAGGCCTCTCTTTTCTGGTTTTGCGCTTCTTCCATATTGATATATTTCTCCGCTCGTGACAGGAGATCCTCAAAATTTTCAGGCAGTTTTTTGGTTAAGGATCGGAAGAAATCCCCTTCCCATAACCCTTGCATAAATGCGGTGGTTTTTGTCTCGGGTGCACAGGTCGGCACATCAAGGGCCACCCGATTGAATCTTTTGAGATAAGCCCTCAGGGTTTCATCTTGCCTTTGCTTTACTTCGAATAAACTGAAGGCGGTCTTTTTGTACTTTTTACTGCTGCTAAATTGATGCAAGAACACTTTTTGAAAATCTTCAAAGCAGCAGATGCTTTGTGGTGCCAACCCTTCAAACCATCTCTGTGCGGAATCGACCAGAGTGGTAAGAAATACTTTACACTTGATTGGGTCTTCATAACAGTGCAACATGGCCATATTTTCGAAACGCGCGAGGTGTTCCTCAGGGTCAGAGCTCCCATCGTAATCTTTGATTTTTGCCGACTTGAAATGCCCGGGAAGTGGTTCCCGGATGATGATGTCAGAGAATGGGCAGCCTTTGATTACAGAAATACCGCCCTTGGAGACAGCCTGCCCTTCCAATGCTTTCACTTTTTTTCTTAATTCTTCCAATTCTCCAGCGATGGTGGGAGATTTAGAACCTGCGCTTTCCCTTTCTTCTTCCCTTCTCTCTTCTTCTTGTGCTTGCTTACGCTGCTGTTCGTGTTGACTGGCCTGGTGAGAAGCAGCCTTTCTTGCGTCAGCCATGTTGACAGCATCGGTTATGATTTTCTTCAATTCTTCGGGAGTCAAATGAATGGTGGGTTGAGGATCATTAGGGGGGGGACCACCTGCGCCAGAGAGACGTGTATTGTTTTCCTCTGGGGCTCGAGAGGCGTCTTGGTTTGCTCTTCTAGTAGGAGCCATATCCACGTCTTAGGACTCAAATTTCCCACAGACGGCGCCAATGATGCCACCCGGGTCGAACAGTGGAGTCGGGTCGGGAACTCTACCGGGTAAGCTATCAAGAATACGGGAAGAAATATGAGCTAAGACGGCGAACTGGAAGGAAGATTCTTCGTTTGCCTTTGAAAGATCTGCCAATAAGAAAAACAACCACGTGAATGGGCGCCGGAGGGGGTCCCCGGCGTGGCCACTCCGATGCTTAAGTCAGCAGGGTACTCAAGCGATAGAACCAACGTAGCCAAGTGATGGCTGTGATATTGGTGTGCAATAAATGAGTGTATTAAATGTTCATTAATATCTGAATGAAGGAATAAATGCAAAACCTGGTATTTATAGTGGAGGAAATAATGATGACCTCGTTTTTTGGGACGTGCGCATTAAATATACTAGGGCGGCTGATTATACCCTATTGTTCTGACATGTCAAATCATATACCAGCCATATCCCATCTGTCCAGTCACTCATTAATGTTACCAGGTCGGCCGCGTGTATCTCATTAAGTCAACGTCATTAAATGCTTCCCTCGCTTCGAGATGTCAGAAGAGAGAGTTATACCAGAAATCTGGTGCTATGTCCCTAATCAATCCACTCGGGAGATGGGCTTTCCTGACCCGGGCATCGCTCATGGGCCTGACCCATGACCCGAGCATTCCCGGGATCCACTGCCCGGGACATATCGGGGTATCATCAGGCTGCAATAAGAGTAATGGCTACTCCTAAGCTGAGATACACCGAACATCTAGATAGTTGACAATGACTGTCAACGACTCTCCTATCTTAAATGCAATGACTATCAACCTGTAACAAAGCATGCTCATATTCATATCTGAATATTACAATAATCTTACATGCTTGAATACAATTCTATAATCAAAGCAAACCCATGTAACAAGATTTGAATATAATTCTATAAACAAGTCATAAACATGTTACCATATATACAAGAATACGAGTATGTGATTTTAGTTGGGAAACTCAAATAATATCTTATTTGAGTTGTGGCTTCCCAAACAAACATTGCTTATACCTTTCTTGTTGAATTAAATCGAAGTCTCGAAGTCGGGATATAAACTCGGTCACTCCAAATCTGAAATGGCAATGTAGAGACATATAATATCAATTCCCAACTCAATTCAACACCTATCTAATTCTATACGTGATCTTGGTACAGTCGGACGGCATAACGACATGATTTCTTAATACCGGTCTATCCAAATCTCATCATATATCAACATTGTGCAATTCTAAACTCATAATCATCATAATATCTATGACAAGCTCACAAAATCTGCATAATCTCAGGCCAATATATGCTGGAAAATCGTAACAATTGCGTATGACATCCGATATTCAACCCGATAGTGAATATACGATACTCATTATGCCAAGAATCCAATATAACTAACATATTACAATTCCTCCAACATCTATGATTCAAGACATGTTATAATTAAACAAAACTTACATCACCTTGTAGCCGTCGATGCAAGGAGCTCAAAACCGCAATCGGATTAAAGTTTGGATGTATAAATCTTACAAAATCACAATTCTAAATGAAGAAGAAACTTTGGGAGCTTTTCTGAATTCTTCCCCTTTTCCTCGGTGTTTGCTACTGGAATGAAGAGAAAGGATGACACATGATCAATATTGCATGCTAAGAGACAAGTGTCTATATTTTTCGCACAGCACATCTCTCGCTCGGGCGGTCGAAAGTTGCCGCCCGCGCGAGTAACTTCGGCCCTCGCCCATTCCAGCAGCCTCGCTCGGGCGGTCAAAACATCCGCCCGGGCGAGTGACTCTCGGCCCTCTTCTCCTAGGCATTCTCGCTCGGGCGGTTAAAACTTCCGCCCGGGCGAGCCATCTTCGCCCAACACTATTATTCTCTCAAAATAACCTGGTTATACTCATGTCCACTCAAAATCAATAATCTCAAACTAACATGCTATAAAATCTTGGGCATTACATTTCTCCCCCTCTAAAAAATGATTTTGTCCACGAAATCGTAGGCAATCTATTAAAGCACGAATACAAGTAATATAATCAAAACTGAATAATTACTTACATCATATAAATAACTCGGGATGTTTCTGTCGCATATCTGCTTCTGTCTCCCAAGTCGCTTCTTCGATGCCATGTCGACTCCATTGGACTTTTACTAGAGGAATAGTCTTCGTTCTGAGCTTCTTTTCGTTTCGATCAAGAATCTGTATCGGTTGTTCAACGTAGCTTAAAGTCTGATCAAGCTCAGCTTCGTCAGGTTGAATGACATGAGAAATATCAGGCATGTATTTACGCAACATCGATACATTAAAGACGTCATGTATCCCAGATAGAGAAGGAGGAAGAGCCAGTCGATATGCTCGATCGCCAATCTTCTCTAGAATCTCGTAAGGACCGACGTATCTAGGAGACAACTTTCCACGCTTGCCAAATCTGACAACGCCTCTGAATGGGGAAATCTTTAGAAACACCCTGTCTCCTTGCTCAAATACTAACGGTCTTCGTCTGATGTTGGCGTATTTCGCTTGCCTGTCTTGCGCCGTTTTCATCCTCTTCTGAATGACTTTCACTTTCTCTGTCATGTCACGAATCATATCTGGTCCAAGTTCTGGTACCTCTGAGATGTCATCCCAGTATAGCGGAGATCTGCACTTCTTACCATATAAAGCTTCAAACGGTGCCATCTCAATACTCGTCTGATAGCTATTATTGTAAGAGAATTCACAAAGAGGTAGGGAATCTTGCCAACTAGTGCCAAAATCTAGTACTACGGCTCTCAACATATCCTCTAATGTCTGGATAGTCCGCTCTGACTGTCCGTCTGTCTGAGGATGATACGCAGTACTCAGGTGTAATGTCGTACCTAAGGCCTGCTGTAAACTGTGCCAGAAGTGTGAAGTGAATCGTGAATCACGATCTGATACGATAGACTTCGGCACACCATGTAATCTGACTACCTCTCGAACATATATCTCCGCCATCTGATCGTGTCTGTAAGTCATTCTGTACGGAATGAAACAAGCTGATTTGGTCAATCGGTCGATAACGACCCAAATCGCATCACAGCCTCGGGAAGATCGAGGTAATTTCGTCACGAAATCCATGGAAATATGGTCCCATTTCCATTTAGGAATAGACAAACTCTGAAGTAACCCTCCGAGCTTCTTCCTCTCGGCCTTCACCTGTTGGCAGTTCAAGCATTTAGACACATACTCTGCGACGTCTGACTTCATCTGTTTCCACCAGAACTGTGTCTTCAAATCATTATATATCTTCCTGCCACCAGGATGGATGCTGAACCGACTGCAGTGCGCTTCGGACATAATCTGATATCTCAAATCTGAAACATCTGGCACTACAATGCGGTTATTCACATACAGCACATGATCGCGTACCTGATATTCTGATAAATGTCCTGCTCTGACCATCTGGATCGATCTTTGCACATTCTGATCGGTTCGTTGAGCTTCTTTGATCCTCATGATTAAATCAGGCTCAACTCGAATAGCAGCAAGTCGTAGTGGCCTCATATCTGTATCAAATTCTAATCCAGAGAAACAGCAATTTTCAACGAGTTTTGTAACACCTATCGTCGATAAGGATAGGGAACAAACCTTTCGACTCAAAGCATCTGCCGCTGCATTCGACTTTCCTGGATAATATTTGATCTCACAATCAAAATCTTTTAACAGATCAAGCCATCTACGCTGTCTCATGTTCAACTCCGACTGAGAGAACAAGTACTTTAGGCTTTTATGGTCCGAATAGATCTCAAATTTCTCGCCATAAAGATAATGACGCCAGATCTTTAGTGCAAATACGATAGCCGCCAATTCAAGATCATGAATAGGGTATCGAGTCTCGTGAGTCTTCAATTGTCTTGAGGCATATGCGACCACATGACCTCGCTGCATAAGAACACATCCCAAACCTCTGTGAGAGGCATCACAATATACAACGAAATCACTCGTACCTGAAGGAATCATCAAGACAGGTGCACTGGTCAGCCTCTTCTTCAATTCTAGAAAGCTAGACTCACCCTCCTCAGACCATAGGAATGGCGCATTCTTCTGTGTCAATTGTGTGATTGGCTTGGCAATACGGGAGAAATCTTGGATGAATCGTCTATAGTATCCTGCTAGACCCATGAAACTGCGTATTTCTGGCACAGAAGTCGGTCTCGGCCAACTGATCACAGCTTCCACTTTACTCGGATCTACAGAAATACCATCTCCAGATATGATATGTCCCAAAAAGACAACTCGATTCAACCAAAATTCACACTTTGACAATTTGGCATACAGTCTCTCATTTCTCAGTGTCTGCAACACAATTCTGAGATGCTCTGCATGCTCATTCCTGTTCTTAGAATACACCAGAATGTCGTCGATAAAGACAATAACAAAATCATCCAAATACCTCTGAAAGATTTGATTCATCAAGCCCATAAATACCGCCGGAGCATTTGTTAACCCAAAAGGCATAACAATAAATTCGTAATGCCCATACCTGGTTCGAAATGCTGTCTTCGGTATGTCAATATCTCGAACTCAGAGCTGATGATATCCGGATCACAAATCAATCTTAGAATAAACAAAGGATCCCTGTAATTGATCAAAGAGATCGTCAATTCTAGGCAAAGGATATTTGTTCTTGATCGTTGCCTTATTCAGTTGCCGGTAGTCTATACACAATCGCATCGATCCATCTTTCTTTCGCACAAATAGCACTGAAGCGCCCCAAGGAGATACACTAGGTCTGATATATCCCTTGGCTAGCAAATCTTCCAATTGTGCCTTCAATTCTTTTAGTTCCATAGGCGCCATCCTATACGGAGCTCTCGAAATAGGAGTGGTACCTGGAATCAGATCAATACTAAAATCTACCTCTCGTACTGGAGGTAACCCTGGAATCTCCTCTGGAAATACATCTGCAAATTCTCGTACTACTGGCAAATCTGCCAATGTCGGGCTAGATTTCTGTACATCTACAACATACACAAGGAACCCATCTGCTCCTTTCTACAACAACTTATTCATAGACAAAGCCGAAATCAAGGGAATCCGAGATCTGGAACCCTTTCCGTAGAATTTCCACTCGTCTGTCATTTCTGGTCTGAATCTGACAATCTTGTGGAAACAATCCACGGTGGCTCTGTACTTTGTTAACATGTCAATTCCAACAATACAATCAAAATCATCTAACCCGAGTACTATGCAATCTAGATCAATTTCATGACCCTCAAACCGTAAGATGCAATGTCTAACCGTGGTCACAGCTATCAAACCACTTCCCAACGGAGAAATAATAGACACGACATCTAACAAAGACTCAACAGGCAGAGAATGCAATAATGCAAATCGTTCTGATATGAATGTATGCGATGCACCAGTATCTATCAATATATAAGCTGGATAACCGCAAAGGGAACAGTTACCTGCTATAACATCATCTGGGGCATCCTGTGCTTGCTCTTCAGTCAAGGCAAACACTTGAGCCTGTTGTCGGGTCGGCTGGCTCCCGGTCTGACCACCTCTGGCTCGAGGCTGAGTCTGTGCAGTGGCGGCTGAAATGAGTGAACAGATGAAGCTTGCCTCTCAGGCTGAGTCACGGAGGCAGACGATCCTGCAGCCTGGAATCTCGATGCACCACTTCTCTGAGGACAGACCTTGGCATAATGCCCCGGTTGCTTGCATATGTTACACCTGCCCACTACACCTTGACACTGTTCTGTGGCATGTTTACCTCCACAAGTGCTGCACTATCCACTTGCCACCTCTAGACTCTGGCCAAAACCTCTCTGTCTTGACCCGCTGGAGCTTGACGAACTGCTCCCTGCCCTCTTAAACTGTTTGCCCTTCGCTTTCAACTGATCTTTGCGTCCACTGCTGCTACCACCACTTTCGAATCGAGGAGGAGGTTGTACTGGAGGTAGTGGCGGTCTTGGACTCGGAGCAACATACGGAACACTCCGTTGTCTCAGCAACCCTGCTTCAGCTCCTTTGGCCCGATTCAATGCATCCGAGAAGTTGTTGGGTCTCCCCGTATTTACCAACGTAAAGATATCGGGATTCAGGCCATTTATAAACTGATCTGCCATGGCCTCATCATTACCTGAAACGTGAGGTGCAAAGCGAAGCAATGAAGAAAATTTAGCAACGTACTCTTCAATGTTCAATTGCCCTTGCCTCAGGTTTGCGAATTCAGCGCCTTTATCTTTACGGTAGGATACACAGAAGAATCGCTGATAGAACTCCGTCCTGAATGCTTTCCATGTAACCTCGGTGCCACGCTGTTCTAGTGCTCTCCTTATATTCACCCACCAATACTTAGCCACGTCTTGCAGTTGATGGCCAATGAGTTTCACTCGCTTCTCGTCACTATATTCCAGAGACTCGAATAACATTTCGATATCCTCCAACCAGCTTTCACATTCGATTGCATTTTCTGTACCCTTGAGGGTCGGTGGTCGGAATGACTGGAATCGCTTTAATAGAGTCTCCATGGGCGTAGCAGTGACATCCATCGTATCCCCGGAAGTGCTACCCTGTTCTAGTGCTGGTGGTCGTACTGGCACAACTGCTCTTCTAGGAGGCATGTATCTAATAATCCAACTGATTAGAATACATGATATACAACTGTCTCAGCCCTCCTCTAGTCAGTTACCTCTGATCTAGAATCGGTTCTGATTCAGTCTTAACCAATACATGCTGTAATCAATCAAATAACAAACAACATGTAATAAGGAAAGCAATAAACATGCCAGCACATCATAGAGAAAGGAAGAAGACTCGATCTACCCCGCTCATTCTATCCTATCTTAGTCTACAGAACCTACGGCTCTGATACCACCTGTTGTGGGGACCCGGGCTCTAACTCTTTTCTTTGGGATTAAATGGATCGTTATTATAAAAAGTGGGTCAAATTTTTCGTTTTACAACATTAAATCTAATGTATATAAACAAGCGTACATTCTTTATTTAAATTACAAACATAAGGTACAACATGTCTTGTTCCAACCATTATTAACAACTAGTAAGTAAATACAGTACATGTCAAAAGTAAAACTACTAGTTCTTCTGCTAAGCCCGAGATCACCACGCTATGTCCATCTCTCATCCTCTGCATGACCCAGATCCTGCCCCACCTGTTGTTATGCACACATACAGGCATAACAACAGCCGGAAACTCCGGTGAGAACAAATCCCAGTATAAACATGTATACATGCATATAATCAATCTAAACATGAAACATGCTATCATGAATGGCAATCATATAAACATGCAATGCAATGCGAATCAACTCATGTCTGGACTCGACTCGACTAGAACTCTAGGGATCCCGGTGTGAATAAGACGTCGATGGCTGTCACCTACCCTCTCAATCGGGGTGACTGTACGTCTTACTCCTAGATTTCGGTCAGAACTGTATCAACGGCTGCAATAAGAGTAATGGCTACTCCTAAGCTGAGATACACCGAACATCTAGATAGTTGACAATGACTGTCAACGACTCTCCTATCTTAAATGCAATGACTATCAACCTGTAACAAAGCATGCTCATATTCATATCTGAATATTACAATAATCTTACATGCTTGAATACAATTCTATAATCAAAGCAAACCCATGTAACAAGATTTGAATATAATTCTATAAACAAGTCATAAACATGTTACCATATATACAAGAATACGAGTATGTGATTTTAGTTGGGAAACTCAAATAATATCTTATTTGAGTTGTGGCTTCCCAAACAAACATTGCTTATACCTTTCTTGTTGAATTAAATCGAAGTCTCGAAGTCGGGATATAAACTCGGTCACTCCAAATCTGAAATGGCAATGTAGAGACATATCAATTCCCAACTCAATTCAACACCTATCTAATTCTATACGTGATCTTGGTACAGTCGGACGGCATAACGACATGATTTCTTAATACCGGTCTATCCAAATCTCATCATATATCAACATTGTGCAATTCTCAACTCATAATCATCATAATATCTATGACAAGCTCACAAAATCTGCATAATCTCAGGCCAATATATGCTGGAAAATCGTAACAATTGCGTATGACATCCGATATTCAACCCGATAGTGAATATACGATACTCATTATGCCAAGAATCCAATATAACTAACATATTACAATTCCTACCACATCTATGATTCAAGACATGTTATAATTACACAAAACTTACATCACCTTGTAGCCGTCGATGCAAGGAGCTCAAAACCGCAATCGGATTAAAGTTTGGATGTATAAATCTTACAAAATCACAATTCTAAATGAAGAAGAAACTTTGGGAGCTTTTCTGAATTCTTCCCCTTTTCCTCGGTGTTTGCTACTGGAATAAAGTGAAAGGATGACACATGATCAATATTGCATGCTAAGAGACAAGTGTCTATATTTTTCGCACAGCACATCTCTCGCTCGGGCGGTCGAAAGTTGCCGCCCAGGCGAGTAACTTCGGCCCTCGCCCATTCCAGCTGCCTCGCTCGGGCGGTCAAAACATCCGCCCGGGCGAGTGACTCTCGGCCCTCTTCTCCTAGGCATTCTCGCTCGGGCGGTTAAAACTTCCGCCCGGGCGAGCCGTCTTCGCCCAACACTATTATTCTCTCAAAATAACCTGGTTATACTCATGTCCACTCGAAATCAATAATCTCAAACTAACATGCTATAAAATCTTGGGCATTACAGATATAAAGTATGGACTTTTACTTCATAAATATTTGCTCCCACTGTTTTGACATCTTTCACTACCCTCTAGTGAAAACGGGAAACTCCTTTCCTCAGTAGGTACGTAAGGTCCAATTAGCGAATTATGATCCCGAATAATATCAGCCAATCACAATTCCTAAAAGGTAGTTTCCAATTGCATCACAATGCAACCCTCTACGTAAACTTTTGTCTCACGTTTGATTAGGACCCAATAATATGACGTCGTTCATCTTCACGTGTCAAGCCTTACCCATCGATGTTGAACCTTAATGGACGGTCGCCATGAGTTCCCCCAATAATATGAGCCGAAATCATGGGAGTTCCACGTAGTTCACATCACCATGTTAATGGATGTCACAGCTTTCCGGCACCCAAAGCTCCCCCAATAATATGAGCCGAGCCCCGAGTACGGGTAGCGTTCATCATGCACCCATTGTCGATGGAAGACAAGGAAATTATAAACAAATTTATAATTCCTCTTTTCGGGCTTGATATTAATTTTGAATCTTATTCAAAATGAGGGTTTTTAATTTTGAAAAGGTCTCATCATTAATTTTATTTAAAAGCTCGCCATGTTTGATCGTATGTTTGCCGGATTCATGCAACTTTGTTATTATCATAATAATAACGCACATACTCATTATTTATAACATATCATGCATATATTATAAACAGTAAACAAACAAGGATGATCAATCGCCCCAATACTAACGGACCGTGTGAGCTAAACACGGGCCTAGGTCCAATCCTAGGGAAATGCACGGGATGCAAATGCAACTATTACATAAGCTTCCAATATTTACATGTCTTCGATCTTCATAATCATCATGGCCACCATCTTCCAATCTTGATCATCCACTATACTAATATTTACAAATAAATATCCATGGCAAATAGGGATACATCTCATGGGGTGGGAACGGGCCATAAACCAAGCCCTCTTTATGAATTGATAATTATTACAATCATTCAACACAAAATATCCTAGCATACACCTAGCAAATTGGGCTTGGGCTTTTGATCATCCTTCATGCATAATATCACATATCATACACCATCAATTAATTATCACAATAATTAATTGATCCAATATTATATATCTTGATCCAATCACTAACAGCCACGATTATAAACTAAGTTAACAAAGTATACAAACACCTTTGTCTACTTTCAAATTAATTTATTTATAACCGAATTTCTTGTAAATCACAATTTACTATAAATATTTAAAGTCCAACTTAAAATATTTATTTCATGAGAAAATATATGCAACTTTTGTAATTTTAAACTTAAAGGCCCTAAAAATTATTTTTCACCAAAAACCGTTTTGGCCCATTTAAAATCACAAACATGTTAGCCATCTAATGGCCCAACAACTCAAGGCCCATGACACTTTGATAATCCAAAACACTTTTGGAAAACTCTAGTCGTCATCGCCGTCGCCGGAGCTCCGTCGCCGGATTCCGGCAACAAAAATATTTTTTTTTTTTTTAAAAGAGGGGCGTTCGGGCAGCCCCTCGGGCTGCCCTTGCTGCCCGAAACGGGCAGCCCCTCGGGCAGCCCGAGCTGCCCGACACGGGCAGCAACATGCTTCCCGAAATGTCCCCAAAAAGGCCTTGGTATTTTGTTGCAAAAATACACTCATGCGGTTAGAAATCAATCTCAACATAATATCTTGTATTTGCTACACAAAAACATAACCATAGCTCGGATACCACTTGAAAGCGGACCGGTTACGGTGGCCGGAAACACAACGGAAGCACAAAAATTTTCGATTTTAGCATATAAATTTCGGCCACCTCAAGATTTGTGTAGGAAATACAATAAAACACAAAAATGACATTCATAGTGTGTTTAGAAATAGTTACCTATCAACCTCTTGAGGTTGATGATGGCTCCAACTTAGTTGATATACAACTAAGCTCTTGATGGCAAGACAATCTACAAGCTTCACCTTGTTCTTGAATCTTTCCTTCAAAATTAGGCCCACCACTAGCAAACTAGAACCCCTTTTATTTTGCACTAGAAAAATAAAAGGATTTTTCAAGGAGAAGTATTTTTCTTCCTCAACACTTGAAGAGAAAAATTGAGAGAAAACTTGAGAGAATTGTTATGAGAATTTCGGCCATTGTGTGCTAGAATGGGGGGAAGGGAGACTTGTCTTGGACTTGCAAAAAGTAGAGACAAAAGTAGCATGCCAAGCCTTGATAGTTGCAAAAGTTGTCTCCAACCCTTCACCTCCCATGCATGCATATTATATGGTTTATTATCAAAATAAAAACCATGGACTAAATTTAATTATCTCAAACATATTTGAGACTAATTAAACATTACTTGAATTTACCCAAGTCCCACTAGTTAAATAATTAATTTAAATTGAGCTCTACAAGACTCAATATAATTTAATCAATTCAACACTTGAATTAATTTAATTATTTGGACTCTAATAGGTCCACTAGTGTTTAATTAATTCAACACTTGAATTAATTTAATTTAGTCCATAATAATGTTTATGAAAACCACAATTTTCAAATACATTATTCACTTGACCAAATTTTAATTTAGGAACACTTCCATAAATTAAAATTTACATTTCTCTCATAGAAGTCATACTTCTATTTTTTTTTTTTTTTTATACACTTATAAACTCATTTATAAGTCGTTCAACATATTGAACTAATTTTACTTCTCAACGGGATCTAGAAAGCCAGCACTTGTGTGGCCCTCAATGGTTCATTGATACAACTAGCCGTGGATTCACATCTCCATGTGATTCGGACTAAACATGTCCTTATATGAGCATACCCTAATTGCTCCATTCTTACTTATCAACTCCTTGATAACAAGAACGTCAGAACTCAAGTCTGATAGCACCCAACAAATCATGTTAAACGCCTAGCAACATCGCTTACATGATTCCCTAGGTATCAAATGATAGTGCCTGCAAGAACCATTCAATTATGGTTAGCGTACAGTACGGTCCCTTCAACTCATATATCCCGACCGATTCGACAACCATTGGTTTATCGAGAGTTGTCAATGAATCGATACTATGTGTCATGTTGTAGTTGCATCGATGGTGTAATCTATGAAACCCCTTTCATAATTACAACCATAATTTGATCAGAGATTTCAATCTACATACACATGAGAACACATAGGATATCCATACCCGAAGGTAAGCGGTGAATCCCCGACTACAATGCATCGACTCCTATATGTTTCGACAGAACACCCAACCTTGCCACCTGATGACCCCATGAGAGTCGGTAAACAAGCCAAAGTGTAATTCTAGCACATAGAGTCTCAATGTTGTCCCGGGTCATAAGGACTAATGGTGTACAACCATAAACTAGGACTATTCCACTCGATAAGTGAGAACCACTTGGAAAGTCCTTTTATGGAGGGTTGTTCAGTGCGCTCTACAAGGAGCACCTATCTGCATGTTCGGACATCACAATGTCCCCTACCAATGAAACATGGTACTCACATCGCAGATACTAGTCTCTAACTCGAGCGGCCTATATCCTTCTTAGTGGCGGCTGAATCGACTAGGAACCGTTTAGAATATACAGTATTCCAAATATGAGTTTCATGATACTCATCATATGAGCATCTCATATTCTTTCTACTATTTGTATATTCAAGGACTTTATCTATGCAACTAGCATGGGTATACAGATAAAGATGCGCCAATATAATAAATTCAAATATTATTAAAATAAAGATCGTTTATACAGAGAGTTTCATCGTGAACACTCGGCCAACACTTGGCTCGACGGGCACCTACTCTAACAGTTAGGTTGCATGGCATGCCTAGGACTATTGTTTCTGGTCGCGATGTTAAATTCTTCAGTTACTTTTTGAAGACTTTATGGGCTAAACTTGGCACGACAAACTGAAGTTGTCAATAGAACTTTGGGAACACCTTTGTGTGCTATTCTTCAAAAGAACTTGGATTGACATTTCTATGGACTTTATTTTGGGGTTTCCTAGGACTAAGAAGGGCAGGGATTCTATTTTTGTTGTTGTGGATAGATTCTCTAAGATGGCATATTTTATAGCTTGTCATAAAACCGATGATGCTTCAAACATTGCGGATTTGTTCTTTAGAGAAGTCGTTAGGTTGCATGGCATTCCTAGGACTATTGTTTCTGGTCGCGATGTTAAATTCTTGAGTTACTTTTGGAAGACTTTATGGGCTAAACTTGGCACGACAAACTGAAGTTGTCAATAGAACTTTGGGAACACCTTTGCGTGCTATTCTTAAAAAGAACTTGGATTGTCATTTCTATGGACTTTATTTTGGGGTTGCCTAGTACTAAGAAGGGAAAGGATTCTATTTTTGTTGTTGTGGATAGATTCTCTAAGATGGCACATTTTATTGCTTGTCATAAAACCGATGATGCTTCAAACAATGCGAATTTGTTCTCTAGGGAAGTCGTTAGGTTGCATGGCAGGCCTAGGACTATTGTTTCTGGTCGCGATGTTAAATTCTTGAGTTACTTTTGGAAAACTTTATGGGATAAACTTGGCAAAAAATTGTTGTTTTCTACTACTTGTCATCCTCAAACGGATGGACAAACTGAAATTGTGAATAGAACTTTGGGAACACTTTTGCGTGCTATTCTTAAAAAGAACTTGGATTGACATTTCTATGGACTTTATTTTGGGGTTGCCTAGGACTAAGAAGGGGAGGGATTCTATTTTTTTTTGTTGTGGATAGATTCTCTAAGATGGCATATTTTATAGCTGTCATAAAACCGATGATGCTTCAAACATGGCGGATTTGTTCTTTAGAGAAGTCGTTAGGTTGCATGGCATGCCTAGGACTATTGTTTCTGGTCGCGATGTTAAATTCTTGAGTTACTTTGGGAAGACTTTATTGGCTAAACTTGACACGACAAACTGAAGTTGTCAATAGAACTTTGGGAACACCTTTGCCTGCTATTCTTCAAAAGAACTTGGATTGACATTTCTATGGACTTTATTTTGGGGTTGCCTAGGACTAAGAAGGGGAGGGATTTTATTTTTGTTGTTGTGGATAGATTTTCTAAGATGGCACATTTTATAGCTTTTCATAAAACCGATGATGCTTCAAACATTGCGGATTTGTTATTTAGAGAAGTCGTTAGGTTGCATGGCATGCCTAGGACTATTGTTTCTAGTCGCGATGTTAAATTCTTGAGTTACTTTTGGAAGACTTTATGAGCTAAACTTGGCACAAAATTGTTGTTTTCTACTACTTGTCATCCTCAAACGGATGGAAAAACTGAATTGTCAATAGAACTTTGGGAACACTTTTGCGTGTAATTCTTAAAAAAAACTTGGATTGACATTTCTATGGACTTTATTTTGGGGTTGCCTAGGACTAAGAAGGGGAGGGATTTTATTTTTGTTGTTGTGGATAGATTATCTAAGATGGCATATTTTATGGCTTGTCATAAAACCGATGATGCTTCAAACATGGCGGATTTGTTCTTTGGAGAAGTCGCTAGGTTGCATGGCATGCCTAGGACTATTGTTTCTGGTCGCGATGTTTAATTCTTCAGTTACTTTTTGAAGACTTTATGGGCTAAACTTGCCACGACAAACTGAAGTTGTCAATAGAACTTTGGGAACACCTTTGCGTGCTATTCTTCAAAAGAACTTGGATTGACATTTCTATGGACTTTATTTTGGGGTTGCCTAGGACTAAGAAGGGCAGGGATTCTATTTTTGTTGTTGTGGATAGATTCTCTAAGATGGCACATTTTATAGCTTGTCATAAAACCGATGATGCTTCAAACATTGCGGATTTGTTCTTTAGAGAAGTCGTTAGGTTGCATGGCATGCTTAGGACTATTGTTTCTGGTCGCGATGTTAAATTCTTGAGTTACTTTTGGAAGACTTTATGGGCTAAACTTCGCACGACAAACTGAAGTTGTCAATAGAACTTTGGGAACACCTTTGCGTGCTATTCTTAAAAAGAACTTGGATTGTCATTTCTATGGACTTTATTTTGGGGTTGCCTAGTACTAAGAAGGAGAAGGATTCTATTTTTGTTGTTGTGGATAGATTCTCTAAGATGGCACATTTTATAGCTTGTCATAAAACCGTTGATGCTTCAAACATTGCGGATTTGTTCTTTAGAGAAGTCGTTAGGTCGCATGGCATGCCCAGGACTATTGTTTCTGGTCGCGATGTTAAATTCTTGAATTACTTTTGGAAGACTTTATGGGCTAAACTTGGCACAAAATTGTTGTTTTCTACTACTTGTCATCCTCAAACGGATGGAAAAACTGAATTGTCAATAGAACTTTGGGAACACTTTTGCGTGCAATTCTTAAAAAGAACTTGGATTGACATTTCTATGGACTTTATTTTGGGGTTGCCTAGGACTAAGAAGGGGAGGGATTTTATTTTTGTTGTTGTGGATAGATTATCTAAGATGGCATATTTTATAGCTTGTCATAAAACCGATGATGCTTCAAACATGGCGGATTTGTTCTTTGGAGAAGTCGCTAGGTTGCATGGCATGCCTAGGACTATTGTTTCTGGTCGCGATGTTTAATTCTCGAGTTACTTTTGGTATACTTTATGGGCTAAACTTGGCACAAAATTGTTGTTTTCTACTACTTGTCATCCTCAAACGGATGGATAAATTGAAGTTGTCAATAGAACTTTGGGAACACTTTTGCGTGCTATTCTTAAAAAGAACTTGGATTGACATTTCTATGGACTTTATTTTGGGGTGGCCTAGGACTAAGAAGGGGAGGGATTCTATTTTTGTTGTTGTGGATAGATTCTATAAGATGGCACATTTTATAGCTGTCATAAAACCGATGGTGCTTCAAACATGGCGGATATGTTCTTTAGAAGTCGTTAGGTTGCATGGCATGCATAGGACTATTGTTTCTGGTCGCGATGTTAAATTCTTGAGTTACTTTTGGAAGATTTTATGGGCTAAACTTGGCACAAAATTGTTGTTTTCTACTACTTGTCATCCTCAAACGGATGGACAAACTGAAGTTGTCAATAGAACTTTGGGAACACTTTTGCGTGCTATTCTTAAAAAGAACTTGGATCGACATTTCTGTGGACTTTATTTTGGGGTGGCCTAGGACTAAGAAGGGGAGGGATTCTATTTTTGTTGTTGTGGATAGATTCTATAATATGGCACATTTTATAGCTGTCATAAAACCGATGGTGCTTCAAACATGGCGGATATGTTCTTTAAAAGTCGTTAGGTTGCATGGCATGCATAGGACTATTGTTTCTGGTCGCGATGTTAAATTCTTGAGTTACTTTTGGAAGATTTTATGGGCTAAACTTGGCACAAAATTGTTGTTTTCTACTACTTGTCATCCTCAAACGGATGGACAAACTGAAGTTGTCAATAGAACTTTGGGAACACTTTTGCGTGCTATTCTTAAAAAGAACTTGGATCGACATTTCTGTGGACTTTATTTTGGGGTTGCCTAGGACTAAGAAGGGGAGTGTAGTGACCCGTTCCAGAATCACCTACTAATCAGAACTTAAGCATGCAATTAACTTAATAAAACTGAATCAGATAAACAGCGGAAAAACAACATATACAGCCCGATCGAATCAGTAAGTACGAATACTAAAACAACCAAATCAAACTAAATCCCAAGAATAAAATACCAGCAACTACAGGTCAACCCCTGCTAGCTCCCTGTCCTCTCCCTCCTGGACCGTCCAACCTGAGACCTGCCCCATCGAATAGGGTGTCCAAAACAGAGATAAACCGAGGACGTGAGCATAAAACGCTCAGTACCGAAAGAATGAGTATACAAGACTATGACATGCATGTATGCAAAATGTACTGGATACCAGGGTCTGGGTATAACGAAAAACTGCTCAGGCAAATGACGTCAAGGTATGTAGCACTCTGCGCCGTCGCACCAGGAGGTGGCTCCCATACCATAAACCTGTGGATATACCGGTATCCTGACCACCGTCGGCCAACGGGGTCCAACCATCCACAACAACCGAGGGCTGAGCACCCTCTGAACAGGCTATCTCAAAAGATAAACAGGCCCAACATGATTATGCAAATGCCGCATAATAAACCATGCATCATATGTCAGATAATAATGCAACACATAAACATGCAACACATAGTAAAGCATACTCAACCAGGATATCTCGGATAGTACTTCCGTACCTCAAACCAGTAGATCCTAGTAATCAGCCCTAGAATCAAGCCTACAATCCAAGTGATACCATATCACTAAACCACATCTAAAAGCCTTAACTAGACTAATAGATACTTCCAAATCTCAAGGGAACCTAGAACCATACCTGCGTCCGTAGTCAGCCCACTGATGCCGCTAGCTCCCAACTAGAGCACAGCTCCGCTACAAAGCCAGTAGCTCCCTGCTAGTGCCCGAACCTCGGGAAAAGCTAGAAACCCATCAGAAACGACTAAAACGCTCTGGAACTCTCGGAATTGGTAATTGAAAAGTGAAGCCTCGCGCCTCTATTTATAGACGACGATCGGACGATCCGATCCACTTCGGAAGATCCGATCCTGTGCACTTCGGACGATCCGATCCACTTCGGACGTTCCGAACTCTGCATGTCTTCCACGTGTCCAGCCACCTGTCTTCGGACGATCCGAACCTCTTCGGACGATCCGAACCCTGACACGGTCTACTGTTGACAAGACTCGGTCTGACACCGAACCGAACGGTCCATCCGAACCCACTTCGGACGATCCGAACCTCTTCGGACGGTCCGATCCTGGTTCGTTCCTTCCGAACTCGCAGAATATAATTAATCCAATAATTACTCAATTTAGGCATCGGGATACTACATTCTCCCCCTCTAAAAAGGATTTCGTCCGCGAAATCGAGTCTGAAGAATAACAATTCTGAACAATCAATACATTCATCTCAAGAATGAATTACAAATTGAAAGCCCAACTGAAATTACAATCATAACTGAAAATGCTACAACTAGAACAACTCAGGATGCTCTGACCGCATGCGACTCTCTAGTTCCCAAGTAGCTTCTTCAGTACCTCGGCGCTGCCACTGCACTAAGACAAGAGGAATAGTCTTATTCCGCAGTACCTTATCCTTCCGGTCTAAGATCGAAACCGGTCTTTCTACAAAAGACAAATCCGGATTCAACTGAACTTCTGTCGGATGCAAAACATGGGACTCATCCGCTACGTATCGTCTCAACAAGGACACATGAAACACATTGTGAACACTAGACAGATACGGTGGCAAGGCTAATCTGTAGGCCAAATCTCCCACACATTCCAAGATCTCAAAAGGACCAATGAATCTCGGAGATAGCTTACCCTTGAGTCCAAATCTCAGAATCCTCCGAAAAGGTGATACCTTGAGAAACACTTTCTCGCCTGCATCAAAATGAAGAGGCCTGCGCTTGGTGTTCGCATAACTCGCTTGTCGATCCTGAGCAGTCTTAATCCGCTGCTTGATCACAAGAACTTTATCCTTGGCCTGCTGAATCAATTCTGGACCCTCGACCTGTCGTTCTCCGACTTCCTCCCAGAACAGAGGAGTACGACAACGTCGACCATACAACGCTTCAAACGGAGACATACCAATACTCCTATGAAAGCTGTTGTTGTATGCAAACTCTATCAGTGGCAAATGATCCTGCCAAGCTGGCCCGAAATCCATCACACAAGACCTCAACATATCCTCAAGCGTACGAATAGTCCTCTCTGACTGTCCGTCAGTCTCTGGGTGATACGCAGTACTCAAACTCAAAGTAGTGCCCAAAGCTTGCTGAAAGCTACCCCAAAATCTAGACGTAAATCGAGGATCTCTGTCACTAACGATACTCACAGGCACACCATGAAACCGTACAATCTCCTGAATGTACAACCGTGCCATCCGATCGAAAGTGAAATCTCTGTTATACGGAAGAAAATGGGCAGACTTGGTAAGCCGATCTACTACAACCCAGATAGCATCTCTATTCCCCACAGACATAGGCAAGTGAGTCACGAAGTCCATCGTGATATGCTCCCACTTCCACTCCGGAATAGGAAGATTCTGCAACAAACCTCCAGGTCGTCGATACTCTGCCTTTACCTGCTGACAGACCAGGCACTTGGAGACATACTGATAAACATTGCGTTTCATACCTTTCCACCAAAATCGAGTCCTTAAATCTTTATACATCTTGTTGCTCCCCGGATGAACACTCAACTTGCTACGATGAGCCTGGGACAAAATCTCCTCCCTCAAAGTGTCATCCTCCGGTACAACAACACGACCAGATAAGCACAAAAGACCCTGAGACTGATAGTGGAAACCAGAAGTATTATCTCCATCAGCCAACCGAGCTAATTTCTGAACCTTAGAATCAGACATCTGAGCATCTCTAATCCGAGAGTACAACACTGGTTCAGACAAAATAGTAGCCACACGGATACTCTCTGATCCCTTCCGATGCTTATAATTGAATCCCATCGAACAGAAATCCTGAATAATCCCAGATACAGCACAAGTCTGAAGAGCAGACAATCTCACCTTGCGACTAAGAGCATCAGCCGTGAGATTCGCAGATCCTGGATGATACTTGATCTCACAATCATAATCCTTGAGTAGATCCATCCAGCGACGCTGACGCATGTTCAACTCTGCCTGAGTGAACAGATACTTCAAACTCTTATGATCGGTGAAAATCTCAAATCGCTCACCATACAGATAATGGCGCCAGATTTTCAAAGCAAAAACGATCGCTGCTAATTCCAGATCATGAACAGGATAGTTCTCCTCATGAGGCTTCAACTGCCTCGACGCATAAGCAATCACATGCTCATTCTGCATCAAAACACACCCTAGACCCTGCAAAGAGGCGTCGGTGTAAACACTAAAACCACCAGATCCAGCCGGTAAGGCCAAAACAGGCGCAGATGTCAACCGTCTGCGAAGCTCCAAGAAACTCTCTTCGCACTCTGATGTCCACTCAAATGAAACATCTTTCCGAGTGAGCTGAGTAAGTGGCTTAGCAATCTGAGAGAAGTTGACAATGAAGCGGCGATAATACCCAGCCAATCCCAGAAAACTGCGGATCTCGGCTACTGTCGTCGGACGCGACCAGTTCAATACCGCCTCCACCTTGCTCGGGTCAACTGAAACTCCCTCGCTAGAAATAACATGACCAAGGAATACAACCCTGTCAATCCAAAACTCGCATTTACTCAACTTCGCATAAAGCTGATTCTCGCGAAGTATCTGTAAAATAATTCTCAAGTGTTGTACGTGTTCTCGCTGATCACGCGAATAGATTAAGATATCATCTATGAACACCACAACAAATTTATCCAAGAAGTCTCGAAATACCCGATTCATCAGATCCATAAAAACTGCTGGTGCATTCGTCACCCCAAAAGGCATAACCAGAAACTCATAATGCCCATACCGGGTCCTGAATGCAGTCTTTGATATATCTCCCTGATGAACTCGAAGTTGATGATAACCAGACCTTAAATCGATCTTGGAATACACAGAGGTACCTTGCAGTTGATCAAATAAATCATCAATCCGTGGCAACGGATACTTATTCTTTATCGTAGCACGATTCAACTGCCGATAATCTATGCAGAGCCGCATAGAACCATCCTTCTTTTTGACAAAAAGAACTGGTGCTCCCCACGGGGACACACTGGGTCGAATATACCCCTTGTCAAGAAGATCCTGCAACTGCTGTTTCAATTCTTGCATCTCTGATGGAGCTAAACGATAAGGAGCTCTGGAGATTGGTGCCGTGCCTGGCACTAAATCAATGCTGAAATCCACTTCCCGAACTGGAGGAAAACCAGGAATCTCCTCGGGAAAAACATCCGGAAAATCGCAAACCACTGGAATGTCACTGACCCCGACACTGTCTGCGGACGAATCAATAGCATAGATAAGGTAGCCTTCCCCGCCCGACTCTAAGGCACGACAGGCTTTCAGAGCAGAAACCACAGGCATCGGGGGTCGCGCTCCCTCTCCATAGAAAAACCAACTGTCGCCCTCCACTGGACGAAACTGCACGAACTTCTGGTAACAGTCCACAGTAGCTCTATACACAGTCAGCACATCTATTCCCAGAATGCAATCAAAATCCTCCATCGCAAGAATCATCAAATTAGCAGTTAAGATATTACCCTCAAACTCTAGAGGACAACCCATCACTAGACGTTTAGCTAACACCGAATGACCCATCGGTGTGGAAACAGATACCACAATGTCCAAAGAAGTGAAAGGTAAAGCATGACGCTTAGCAAACCTCGCAGATATAAATGAATGCGATGCACCAGTATCAATGAGAACGTAAGCAGGTAATCCACATAAATTACAAATACCTGCAATAACTCTCTCGTTCTCCTCAGCAGCCTGATCCTGGTTAAGAGCAAAGACCTGCCCTTGAGTACGCGGTCGGAGGTTAGAGCCCTGAGTAGACTGTCCCTGCTGTGGCCTCTGATGAACTGAAGCCTGAGAACCAGATCCTGATCCTCCACCCATCTGTGGACAATCTCTCTTCATGTGGCCCATCTCACCGCACCTGAAACAAGCACCCGCAACTCTGCGACAACGCTCTGTCGGATGGTCCTTCCCGCAATGCTGACACGGGCCCTTCTTCTTCCCAAAATGGTGAACTCCTCCAGATCCAGAGGAAGAAGAAGTAGATCCAGCCTTCTTAAATGATTGGGCACGGGGACCCAAAGAACTAGTAGGACGAGCAGACTGCATGGCTCGACCCCTCAGCAAACTGCCCTCTGCCTGGCGACAACGGTTCACAAGGCCCTCATACGACGTCGGATCATCACAGACCACGACCCGATCATAAATCTCCTGATTGAGGCCCTGAAGAAAATGATTATACTTGGCCACCGCATTGTCACTGACGTGCGGAACATATGGGAGCAACTCAAAGAACTTCTGCTGATACTCATCAACAGACAAACTCCCCTGCTTCAGATTGATCAACTCAATCGCCTTGGTCTGCAGAAGAGCTGGCGGAAAGTAAAGCAGCATGAAAGCAGCTCGGAAATCGGCCCAAAGAACTCGGCCCTGTCGCTGAACTATCGGTGCAGAGGTAGACCTCCACCACTTACGTGCACCGCCCTCCAGCAAGAAATCAAGGGTATCCATCTGCTGCTCCGCCGAGCACTGGAAAGACTTGAAACAGCTCTCCATCCTCTCAAGCCAGTTCTCCGCAACATCCGGAGTCTCGCCGCCCGAAAGAGGTTTCGGCCCCATCTGCAAGAACCTATGCATACTGAAACTCCGAGGCTCATCTCGTCGGTGTGGACGACGTTCCCGATGCTCTCGACGACGCTCCCGATCGTCGCGGTCTCCCCAGCGTCCCACGCTGCCATGACTACTAGCATCGTCGTCAAAACCAGACATCTCTACAAAAAGTCACCAGAGATTAGACCCAAAAGAACAGTTCTAAATCCCAAAATCTTAATGCATGCTCTGATACCATAAATGTAGTGACCCGTTCCAGAATCACCTACTAATCAGAACTTAAGCATGCAATTAACTTAATAAAACTGAATCAGATAAACAGCGGAAAAACAACATATACAGCCCGATCGAATCAGTAAGTACGAATACTAAAACAACCAAATCAAACTAAATCCCAAGAATAAAATACCAGCAACTACAGGTCAACCCCTGCTAGCTCCCTGTCCTCTCCCTCCTGGACCGTCCAACCTGAGACCTGCCCCATCGAATAGGGTGTCCAAAACAGAGATAAACCGAGGACGTGAGCATAAAACGCTCAGTACCGAAAGAATGAGTATACAAGACTATGACATGCATGTATGCAAAATGTACTGGATACCAGGGTCTGGGTATAACGAAAAACTGCTCAGGCAAATGACGTCAAGGTATGTAGCACTCTGCGCCGTCGCACCAGGAGGTGGCTCCCATACCATAAACCTGTGGATATACCGGTATCCTGACCACCGTCGGCCAACGGGGTCCAACCATCCACAACAACCGAGGGCTGAGCACCCTCTGAACAGGCTATCTCAAAAGATAAACAGGCCCAACATGATTATGCAAATGCCGCATAATAAACCATGCATCATATGTCAGATAATAATGCAACACATAAACATGCAACACATAGTAAAGCATACTCAACCAGGATATCTCGGATAGTACTTCCGTACCTCAAACCAGTAGATCCTAGTAATCAGCCCTAGAATCAAGCCTACAATCCAAGTGATACCATATCACTAAACCACATCTAAAAGCCTTAACTAGACTAATAGATACTTCCAAATCTCAAGGGAACCTAGAACCATACCTGCGTCCGTAGTCAGCCCACTGATGCCGCTAGCTCCCAACTAGAGCACAGCTCCGCTACAAAGCCAGTAGCTCCCTGCTAGTGCCCGAACCTCGGGAAAAGCTAGAAACCCATCAGAAACGACTAAAACGCACTGGAACTCTCGGAATTGGTAATTGAAAAGTGAAGCCTCGCGCCTCTATTTATAGACGACGATCGGACGATCCGATCCACTTCGGAAGATCCGATCCTGTGCACTTCGGACGATCCGATCCACTTCGGACGTTCCGAACTCTGCATGTCTTCCACGTGTCCAGCCACCTGTCTTCGGACGATCCGAACCTCTTCGGACGATCCGAACCCTGACACGGTCTACTGTTGACAAGACTCGGTCTGACACCGAACCGAACGGTCCATCCGAACCCACTCGGACGGTCCGATCCTGGTTCGTTCCTTCCGAACTCGCAGAATATAATTAATCCAATAATTACTCAATTTAGGCATCGGGATACTATAGGGAGGGATTCTATTTTTGTTGTTGTGGATAGATTCTCTAAGATGGCATATTTTATAGCTTGTCATAAAACCGATGACGCTTCAAACATGGCGGATTTGTTCTTTAGAGAAGTCGTTAGGTTGCATGGCATGCCTAGGACTATTGTTTCTGGTTGCGATGTTAAATTCTTGAGTTGCTTTTGGAAGACTTTATGGGCTAAACTTGGCACAAAATTGTTGTTTTCTACTACTTGTCATCCTCAAACGGCTGGACAAACTGAAGTTGTCAATAGAACTTTTGGAACACTTCTGCGTGCTATTCTTAAAAAGAAATTGGATTGACATTTCTATGGACTTTATTTTGTGGTTGACTGGGACTAAGAAGGGGAGGGATTCTATTTTTGTTGTTGTGGATAGATTCTTTAAGATGGCACATTTTATAGCTTGTCATAAAACCAATGACGCTTCAAACATGGCGGATTTGTTCTTTAGAGAAGTCGTTAGGTTGCATGGCATGCCTAGGACTATTGTTTCTGGTCGGGATGTTAAATTCTTGAGTTACTTTTTGAAGACTTTATGGGCTAAACTTGGCACGACAAACTGAAGTTGTCAATAGAACTTTGGGAACACCTTTGCGTACTATTCTTCAAAAGAACTTGGATTGACATTTCTATGGACTTTATTTTGGGGTTTCCTAGGACTAAGAAGGGCAGTGATTCTATTTTTGTTGTTGTGGATAGATTCTTTAAGATGGCACATTTTATAGCTTGTCATAAAACCAATGATGTTTCAAACATTGCGGATTTGTTCTTTAGAGAAGTCGTTAGGTTGCATGGCATGCCTAGGACTATTGTTTCTGGTCGCGATGTTAAATTCTTGAGTTACTTTTGGAAGACTTTATGGGCTAAACTTGGCACGACAAACTGAAGTTGTCAATAGAACTTTGGGAACACCTTTGCGTGCTATTCTTAAAAAGAACTTGGATTTTCATTTCTATGGACTTTATTTTGGGGTAGCCTAGTACTAAGAAGGGAAGGGATTCTATTTTTGTTGTTGTGGATAGATTCTCTAAGATGGCACATTTTATAGCTTGTCATAAAACCGATGATGCTTCAAACATTGCGGATTTGTTCTTTAGAGAAGTCGTTAGGTTGCATGGCATGCCTAGGACTATTGTTTCTGGTCGCGATGTTAAATTCTTGAGTTACTTTTGGAAGACTTTATGGGCTAAACTTGGCACAAAATTGTTGTTTTCTACTACTTGTCATCCTCAAACGGATGGACAAACTGAAGTTGTCAATAGAACTTTGGGAACACTTTTGCGTGCTATTCTTAAAAAGAACTTGGATTGACATTTCTATGGACTTTATTTTGGGGTTGCCTAGGACTAAGAAGGGGAGGGATTCTATTTTTGTTGTTGTGGATAGATTCTCTAAGATGGCATATTTTATAGCTTGTCATAAAACCGATGATGCTTCAAACATTGCGGATTTGTTCTTTAGAGAAGTCGTTAGGTTGCATGGCATGCCTAGGACTATTGTTTCTGGTCGCGATGTTAAATTCTTGAGTTACTTTGGGAAGACTTTATGGGCTAAACTTGGCACAAAATTGTAGTTTTCTACTACTTGTCATCCTCAAACGGCTGGACAAAATGAAGTTGTCAATAGAACTTTGGGAACACTTTTGCGTGCTATTCTTAAAAAGAACTTGGATTGACATTTCTATGGACTTTATTTTGGGGTTGCCTAGGACTAAGAAGGGGAGGGATTCTATTTTTGTTGTTGTGGATAGATTCTTTAAGATGGCACATTTTATAGCTTGTCATAAAACCGATGACGCTTCAAACATGGCGGATTTATTCTTTAGAGAAGTCGTTAGGTTGCATGGCATGCCTAGGACTATTGTTTCTGGTCGCGATGTTAAATTCTTCAGTTACTTTTGGAAGACTTTATGGGCTAAACTTGGCACGACAAACTGAAGTTGTCAATAGAACTTTGGGAACACCTTTGCGTGCTATTCTTAAAAAGAACTTGGATTGACATTTCTATGGACTTTATTTTGGGGTTGCCTAGGACTAAGAAGGGGAGGGATTCTATTTTTGTTGTTGTGGATAGATTCTCTAAGATGGCACATTTTATAGCTTGTCATAAAACCGATGATGCTTCAAACATTGCGGATTTGTTCTTTAGAGAAGTCGTTAGGTTGCATGGCATGCCTAGGACTATTGTTTCTGGTCGCGATGTTAAATTCTTGAGTTACTTTTGGAAGACTTTATGGGCTAAACTTGGCACAAAATTGTTGTTTTCTACTACTTGTCATCCTCAAACGGATGGACAAACTGAAGTTGTCAATAGAACTTTGGGAACACTTTTGCGTGCTATTCTTAAAAAGAACTTGGATTGACATTTCTATGGACTTTATTTTGGGGTTGCCTAGGACTAAGAAGGGGAGGGATTCTATTTTTGTTGTTGTGGATAGATTCTCTAAGATGGCACATTTTATAGCTTGTCATAAAACCGATGATGCTTCAAACATTGCGGATTTGTTCTTTAGAGAAGTCGTTAGGTTGCATGGCATGCCTAGGACTATTGTTTCTGGTCGCGATGTTAAATTCTTGAGTTACTTTTGGAAGACTTTATGGGCTAAACTTGGCACAAAATTGTTGTTTTCTACTACTTGTCATCCTCAAACGGATGGACAAACTGAAGTTGTCAATAGAACTTTGGGAACACTTTTGCGTGCTATTCTTAAAAAGAACTTGGATTGACATTTCTATGGACTTTATTTTGGGGTTGCCTAGGACTAAGAAGGGGAGGGATTCTATTTTTGTTGTTGTGGATAGATTCTCTAAGATGGCACATTTTATAGCTTGTCATAAAACCGATGATGCTTCAAACATTGCGGATTTGTTCTTTAGAGAAGTCGTTAGGTTGCATGGCATGCCTAGGACTATTGTTTCTGGTCGCGATGTTAAATTCTTGAGTTACTTTTGGAAGACTTTATGGGCTAAACTTGGCACAAAATTGTTGTTTTCTACTACTTGTCATCCTCAAACGGATGGACAAACTGAAGTTGTCAATAGAACTTTGGGAACACTTTTGCGTGCTATTCTTAAAAAGAACTTGGATTGACATTTCTATGGACTTTATTTTGGGGTTGCCTAGGACTAAGAAGGGGAGGGATTCTATTTTTGTTGTTGTGGATAGATTCTCTAAGATGGCACATTTTATAGCTTGTCATAAAACCGATGATGCTTCAAACATTGCGGATTTGTTCTTTAGAGAAGTCGTTAGGTTGCATGGCATGCCTAGGACTATTGTTTCTGGTCGCGATGTTAAATTCTTGAGTTACTTTTGGAAGACTTTATGGGCTAAACTTGGCACAAAATTGTTGTTTTCTACTACTTGTCATCCTCAAACGGATGGACAAACTGAAGTTGTCAATAGAACTTTGGGAACACTTTTGCGTGCTATTCTTAAAAAGAACTTGGATTGACATTTCTATGGACTTTATTTTGGGGTTGCCTAGGACTAAGAAGGGGAGGGATTCTATTTTTGTTGTTGTGGATAGATTCTCTAAGATGGCACATTTTATAGCTTGTCATAAAACCGATGATGCTTCAAACATTGCGGATTTGTTCTTTAGAGAAGTCGTTAGGTTGCATGGCATGCCTAGGACTATTGTTTCTGGTCGCGATGTTAAATTCTTGAGTTACTTTTGGAAGACTTTATGGGCTAAACTTGGCACAAAATTGTTGTTTTCTACTACTTGTCATCCTCAAACGGATGGACAAACTGAAGTTGTCAATAGAACTTTGGGAACACTTTTGCGTGCTATTCTTAAAAAGAACTTGGATTGACATTTCTATGGACTTTATTTTGGGGTTGCCTAGGACTAAGAAGGGGAGGGATTCTATTTTTGTTGTTGTGGATAGATTCTCTAAGATGGCACATTTTATAGCTGTCATAAAACCGATGATGCTTCAAACATTGCGGATTTGTTCTTTAGAGAAGTCGTTAGGTTGCATGGCATGCCTAGGACTATTGTTTCTGGTCGCGATGTTAAATTCTTGAGTTACTTTTGGAAGACTTTATGGGCTAAACTTGGCACAAAATTGTTGTTTTCTACTACTTGTCATCCTCAAACGGATGGACAAACTGAAGTTGTCAATAGAACTTTGGGAACACTTTTGCGTGCTATTCTTAAAAAGAACTTGGATTGACATTTCTATGGACTTTATTTTGGGGTTGCCTAGGACTAAGAAGGGGAGGGATTCTATTTTTGTTGTTGTGGATAGATTCTCTAAGATGGCACATTTTATAGCTTGTCATAAAACCGATGATGCTTCAAACATTGCGGATTTGTTCTTTAGAGAAGTCGTTAGGTTGCATGGCATGCCTAGGACTATTGTTTCTGGTCGCGATGTTAAATTCTTGAGTTACTTTTGGAAGACTTTATGGGCTAAACTTGGCACAAAATTGTTGTTTTCTACTACTTGTCATCCTCAAACGGATGGACAAACTGAAGTTGTCAATAGAACTTTGGGAACACTTTTGCGTGCTATTCTTAAAAAGAACTTGGATTGACATTTCTATGGACTTTATTTTGGGGTTGCCTAGGACTAAGAAGGGGAGGGATTCTATTTTTGTTGTTGTGGATAGATTCTCTAAGATGGCACATTTTATAGCTTGTCATAAAACCGATGATGCTTCAAACATTGCGGATTTGTTCTTTAGAGAAGTCGTTAGGTTGCATGGCATGCCTAGGACTATTGTTTCTGGTCGCGATGTTAAATTCTTGAGTTACTTTTGGAAGACTTTATGGGCTAAACTTGGCACAAAATTGTTGTTTTCTACTACTTGTCATCCTCAAACGGATGGACAAACTGAAGTTGTCAATAGAACTTTGGGAACACTTTTGCGTGCTATTCTTAAAAAGAACTTGGATTGACATTTCTATGGACTTTATTTTGGGGTTGCCTAGGACTAAGAAGGGGAGGGATTCTATTTTTGTTGTTGTGGATAGATTCTCTAAGATGGCACATTTTATAGCTTGTCATAAAACCGATGATGCTTCAAACATTGACGGATTTGTTCTTTAGAGAAGTCGTTAGGTTGCATGGCATGCCTAGGACTATTGTTTCTGGTCGCGATGTTAAATTCTTGAGTTACTTTTGGAAGACTTTATGGGCTAAACTTGGCACAAAATTGTTGTTTTCTACTACTTGTCATCCTCAAACGGATGGACAAACTGAAGTTGTCAATAGAACTTTGGGAACACTTTTGCGTGCTATTCTTAAAAAGAACTTGGATTGACATTTCTATGGACTTTATTTTGGGGTTGCCTAGGACTAAGAAGGGGAGGGATTCTATTTTTGTTGTTGTGGATAGATTCTCTAAGATGGCACATTTTATAGCTTGTCATAAAACCGATGATGCTTCAAACATTGCGGATTTGTTCTTTAGAGAAGTCGTTAGGTTGCATGGCATGCCTAGGACTATTGTTTCTGGTCGCGATGTTAAATTCTTGAGTTACTTTTGGAAGACTTTATGGGCTAAACTTGGCACAAAATTGTTGTTTTCTACTACTTGTCATCCTCAAACGGATGGACAAACTGAAGTTGTCAATAGAACTTTGGGAACACTTTTGCGTGCTATTCTTAAAAAGAACTTGGATTGACATTTCTATGGACTTTATTTTGGGGTTGCCTAGGACTAAGAAGGGGAGGGATTCTATTTTTGTTGTTGTGGATAGATTCTCTAAGATGGCACATTTTATAGCTTGTCATAAAACCGATGATGCTTCAAACATTGCGGATTTGTTCTTTAGAGAAGTCGTTAGGTTGCATGGCATGCCTAGGACTATTGTTTCTGGTCGCGATGTTAAATTCTTGAGTTACTTTGGAAGACTTTATGGGCTAAACTTGGCACAAAATTGTTGTTTTCTACTACTTGTCATCCTCAAACGGATGGACAAACTGAAGTTGTCAATAGAACTTTGGGAACACTTTTGCGTGCTATTCTTAAAAAGAACTTGGATTGACATTTCTATGGACTTTATTTTGGGGTTGCCTAGGACTAAGAAGGGGAGGGATTCTATTTTTGTTGTTGTGGATAGATTCTCTAAGATGGCACATTTATAGCTTGTCATAAAACCGATGATGCTTCAAACAATGCGGATTTGTTCTTTAGGGAAGTCGTTAGGTTGCATGGCAGGCCTAGGACTATTGTTTCTGGTCGCGATGTTAAATTCTTGAGTTACTTTTGGAAGACTTTAAGGGATAAACTTGGCACAAAATTGTTGTTTTCTACTACTTGTCATCCTCAAACGGATGGACAAACTGAAGTTGTCAATAAAACTTTGGGAACACTTTTGCGTGCTATTCTTAAAAAGAACTTGGATTGCCATTTCTATGGACTTTATTTTGGGGTTGCCTAGTACTAAGAAAGGGAAGGATTCTATTTTTGTTGTTGTGAATAGATTCTCTAAGATGGCACATTTTATAACTTGTCATAAAACCGTTGATGCTTCAAACATTGCGGATTTGTTCTTTAGAGAAGTCGTTAGGTTGCATGGCATGCCCAGGACTATTGTTTCTGGTCGCGATGTTAAATTCTTGAGTTACTTTTGGAAGACTTTATGGGCTAAATGTAATGCCCAAGAATTTGATTAACGTAATCTGAGATGATTAACGTAATCTGAGATGATTTATCGACGATGAACGGATGGGAGTATAGTTGGGCCACTCCGAGACCAAATTGGTTGAAACATATGAATTATGTGAAGTTCGGGCAGTAAGTATGGCGCCCGAGCGGTAGAAGATGACCTCCCGAGCGCCAATGTTCAACCAAAGATGTTCCGGGCAGAAAGCTTGGCGCCCGGGCGGTAATATTTAACCGCCCGAGCGCCATCGTATAGGGCAAGGAGACAGAACTCCCCGCGCCCGGGCGGCAGATCTTGACCGCCCGAGCGCCGAGCTCGCGCCCGGGCGGAAATTTATTACCGCCCGAGCGCGAGACGTGGAAAATGGAGAATGAGCCATTTGCCATCATGCATGTCCGAGATATATATATATATATATATATATATATATATATACACATGCAAAATTTATTCAGAATTCAGAAGATAAGAATCGAGAAAAGCCTCTAGAGAAGAGTTGAAAATCCTTACGCCTTTTGTGAGAAATCCGTCCGTTCGATTTTGAATCCGATTTCGGTATTGAATTCCTATCGACGTAGGCTACAACTGGACGTAAGTTTTGCTACGTTTTGACATGCTTTGAAATTATGCTATTGTCAGAATTGAATGGAACTCATATACGTTTTGACATGCTTTGGTAGAATTCTGATTATATCCAGTATTGTTTGGTTGGTGTATTGATATTGTACCCTCGATATCGTATTGTCAGATTGAGTATTGACATGCTTGGGTTCGAGACGTCGACAGAGTCAAAGTATCAGAGTAAAAGGTATAAATTAATGTTGAGTTGGGATTGCACAACTCGAGGAAGGTTTGACACGAGTCTCCCTAAATCACATACTTAGTTTATTACATTGATTCTTGTAATTGATGAGATTGATGTTTGTTGTCTATTGATTATAGCCACTGCATGTAAGGACTGCTGATTCGCTAGTCATTGATTGATTTGCTTAGATACTGACTGTATGTATTGATTTCTGAGTCGTGGAGTCATAGGCTGATTCGCCTAGTCACCGGCTGATTCGTCAGGTTATTGACTGATTCGTCTAAACTTAAGCTGATTCGCTTAATTACAGGCTGAGTTGTCTGATTATTGGCTGATTCGCCGAATTACTGGCTGATTCGTCAGGTTATTGACTGAGTCGTCAATTATGTGGCTGATTCGCCCAGACACTGGATATATGAATTATATCGATGCCGTTAGGGATTGATTCATTCCTATCGACTGAGATTCGGTATAATTATTATTATTCAGACATCGGGATCCCTAGGATAGAGTTGAGTCGAGTCTGAGACGACGCGTCAGTTGAGTTGAGTCTGATATGACATGTTGATTTACATTGTTTATGCCATTCATGATTATTGAATGTTTGATATTGATTTATGTATTCTGAGTTGATACAGGTTAAGAATATTTCTTATATATACTGTCGTATATGCTTTTATATGATTACATGTTTACATTGTTTATACTGGGATATTCATATCTCACCGGAGTTATCCGGCTGTTGTCTTGTTTTGTATGTGTGCATGACAACAGGTGGGGCAGGTTCAGGGTCAAGAAAAGAAAGAGGCTGGACTAGATAGCGTGGAGATCCGGGCTTCGAAGCAACTTAGGATTCAGCACTGACATGTAGTTGAACCTAGTTGAATCCTTGTAGATCATACAGGATGTGTATGTTTATGTTTAATATGTAATTTGAAGTTAATTACATTACGTTTCCGCTGTGGATATTAAAGAAAAAAAAATTTAGACCCTGTTTTATAATTGATTAATTAGTCCCAATGATGATTAAGAACATGATTAGCGTCCGGGTCCCCACAACAGGTGGTATCAGAGCTGTAGGTTCTAGAACTGTGGATTCTTGAGATTGAGATAGAAGAGGATAGTGAGCGGGGTAGATTGAGGTTTTCTTTCCTTGCTTGTGAATGCTAGCATGCTTACTGCTTTATATAATACATGTTACTTGATTTATTTGATTTGATTTTGTAATATGTATTATTGGGCACGAATCTGAATTGATTCTCGATCAGCAGTAAGATGATCGGAGGAGGGGCTGAATTGAAACAGGTTTGTTGGATTGAGTTACTAATCCTTTTGAGTTTCAGATATGCCTCCTAGACGAATTCCAGAACAGGGTAGTACATCGAATCCTCCAATGGATGTAACACCGACTCCCATGGAAACCTTGCTGAAGAGGTTTCAATCATTCAAACCACCCACTCTGAAAGGTACTGAGACATCAGTTGAGTGTGAGAGTTGGTTGAATGATATCGAAAAGCTGTTTGAATTGCTGGAGTATAGCGATGAGCGCCGAATTAAGTTGATTGGGAACCAGTTGCATGATGTTGCAAAGAGCTGGTGGAGTACGATGAAGAGGGCCTTGCAGCAACGAGGTACGACTATTACTTGGGATGTATTTAAAACTGAATTTTATCAGAGATTTTTCCCAGTGTCGTACAGGAAAGACAAGGGGGCAGAGTTTGCCAATTTGAGACAGGTTCAGCTGAACATTGAAGAATACGTGACCAAGTTCTCTACCTTGTTGAAGTTCGCTCCACATGTGGCTGATAATGATGAAGCCGTGGCTGATCAGTTCATCAATGGCTTGAATCCTGATATCTTTACATTGGTGAACACAGGGCGACCCAATAACTTAGCTGATGTTATGAATAGAGCAAAGGGCGCTGAAGCAGGCCTGATAAGGCAGAGAGGAGCTGAATTTGTTCCTCCAGTGTCGAGACCACATCAACCCCTTCCCCGATTCGAGGGTGGTAGTAGCAGTAGCGGAAAGAAAGATTTTCTAAAGGCTAGAGGAAAGCAATTTAAGAAGTCTGGCGGAAGTTCTTCTAGTTCTAGTGGTTCTCAGCAGAGTTATACTGGTGTTTACTGCGGAAATTGTGGAGGGAGACATTCCACTGAACAATGCCAAGGAGTACTTGGTAGTTGTCACTTCTGCAAACAACAGGGACATTTTTCCAGAGTGTGTCCACAGAGGGGTTCCCAAAGATTCCAGGGAGTCGAATCATCTGGATCAGTAGCACAGTGGAGTAGACAATCAGCTGCTGTTCCTTCATTTCAGCCAGCACCATCTCAGTCACAGCAGAGGCCAGGAGGAAGCCAGACAGTTGGCCAGCCTCCTAGACAGCAGGCCAGAGTATTTGCTTTGACCAAGGAGCAGGCTCAGGAAGCACCAGATGTCAATGTTGCAGGTAACTGATTTGTTTGATTATCCTGCATATGTATTGAGGGATACTGGTGCTTCACATATTTTTATTTCTGGAAAATTTGCATTGATCCCGGCATTATCTGTTGAATCCCTAGTTACTGTAGTATATTTTTCTGTTCCTTTGAGAAAAGATCTGGTATCAGTGAGTTCTGTTAGATCTGGTATACTACAGTAGGATAAGAATGAGATTGAGTTAGAATATATGGTAGCTAGTATTGTACCGATGATGTCTGAGTTTGGGACTGCATTACGGATATGGATATGCGGATCAAGTACAGAGCTACCCTAGATTAATTTTAAAAGAGGGTGAGAATTGAACCTGAGATGGCCAAGGGATGAATATTGTACGATAAGGATTCTAGATTGAGAATTCCTTTGATAATTCGTACTAACTATGATTCGATTAGTACAGAAAGGAGCAGAATGACTCCTTATGTATTCAGTTGATTTACTGAAATTGAGTCTATCATTGGCTGATTTACCAATGATATGAAAGTTAGTAATGTTTTCCCCTGATAAGATTTCAGATCTGAGTTCAGTCAGAGAGATTGAGTTAACCGTGCGTAGTTGACCAAGGTAAATATCAGTGTCAGATATTTGCGGTTTTATGAGTTTAGCAGATCAGTACTAATGAGTGATGTCTTGAATCCGACTGAATAGTGTTGCTATTCTGAATTCGGGTTTGAATCAGATAGAAGATAGTGTTTGTGGAAACAAATGAAAGCTGATATTGCTGAAATTGTAGCCAAATATCTAAATTGCCAACAGATGAAGGCTGAGAAAATGAAACCCGGAGGACTATTACAGAGTTTGACTATTCCTGTAAGGAAATGAGATCACATTTCCATGAATTTTGTAATGAAATTACTGAGATCCTCCCGGAGTCGTGATGCGATTTGGGTTGTGACTGATAGATTGACCAAATCCGCATGCTTTATTCCGTACTAGATGACGTACAATTATGATTAGATGACTGAGATTTATGTCAGATGAGTGGTTAGACTGCATGGAGTGTCAAAGTCGATTGTTTTAGACCATGATTCTCGGTTTATATCGCACTTTGGGCAGAGTTTGCAGTAAGCACTAGGTACGAAGCTATATCTTAGTACCACATATCATCCATCGACCGATGGATAGACTGAGCAGATAATCCAGATATTGGAAGATATGCTGAGAGCAGTAGTACTTGATATTGGCACTAGCTGGCAAGATTCATTGCCATTTGGTGAGTTTGGTACCACAACAGAGTATTGTAATGACTTCTTTCGAAGCGTAGTACGAAAAGAGGTGTCGATCCCCTCTTTAGTAGAATGATATCTCTGAAGTTCCTCAGATCGGACCTGACATGATCAGGGATATGACTGAAAAATGTGAAGCTGATTCAGAAAAGAGTGAAGGCAGCCCAAGATAAATAAGCCAGATATACCAATGTCTGACGATGACCGTTAGTATTTGAGGCTGGAGATCGAATACTTTTGAAAATGGTACGTTTCAGAGGAATTGTCAGATCTGACAAGAAAGGGAAACTGTCTCCACGATATATTGGGCCGTACGAGATTCTGGAGAAGATAGGAGATCGTGCCTATCGACTCGTTTTACTGCCTTCATTTTCTGAAATACATGATGTTTTTCATGGTTATTCTTGAGTAAATATCTTTCTGATGCTTCACGTGTTATTTAGCCAGGCGAGGCTGAATGGAATGAGACATTGGGATATGTTGAGAAACCGATTTAGATTCTTAATCGGGAAGAATAAGCCGCTCAGAACGAGAACTATTCCACTATGAGAATTCAGTGGAGTTGTCATGACATTGAAGAAGCTATCTGGGAGATTGAGTCTGATATGAGATAGAGATTCCCAGAGTTATTTCACTGATATGTGTTATTTAGTTAGCTTCTTCTGTATACCTTCTTATTGATATGATTTGATTGCCTGTGATTTCGAGGACGAAATCATATCTTAGAGGGGGAGAAATGTAATGCCCAAGAATTTGATTAACATAATCTGAGATGATTAACGTAATCTGAGATGATTTATCGACGATGAACGGATGGGAGTATAGTTGGGCCACTCCCAGACCAAATTGGTTGAAACATATGAATTATGTGAAGTTCGGGCAGTAAGTATGGCGCCCGAGCGATAGAAGATGACCGCCCGAGCGCCAATGTTCAACCAAAGATGTTCCGGGCAGAAAGCTTGGCGCCCGGGCGGTAATATTTAACCGCCCGAGCGCCATCGTATAGGGCAAGGAGACAGAACTCCCCGCGCCCGGGCGGCAGATCTTGACCGCCCGAGCCCCGAGCTCGCGCCCGGGCGGAAATTTATTACCGCCCGAGCGCGAGACGTGGAAAATGGAGAATGAGCCATTTGCCATCATGCATGTCCGAGATATATATATATATATATATATATATATATATATATATATATATACACATGCAAAATTCATTCAGAATTCAGAAGATAAGAATCGAGAAAAGCCTCTAGAGAAGGGTTGAAAATCCTTACGCCTTTTGTGAGAAATCCGTCCGTTCGATTTTGAATCCGATTTCGGTATTGAGTTCCTATCGACGTAGGCTACAACTGGACGTAAGTTTTGCTACGTTTTGACATGCTTTGAAATTATGCTATTGTCAGAATTGAATGGAACTCATATATGTTATTCTTGACATATTAGACATCATAGAATCGAAGTCAGATTAAGAAACGGACTGATTATGGAATTGTTATAAATTTCGGAGTTGATATGATATCAGAATTGAGTTGTTATTGATTATGAGATGTTGGGATTCATATCTGACTGATATGGTAGTACTGGATATATTGAAATTATGACGTTATGTTGTTGAAACAGAATTTGGTAGAATTCTGATTATATCCAGTATTGTTTGGTTGGTGTATTGATATTGTACCCTCGATATCGTATTGTCAGATTGAGTATTGACAGGCTTGGGTTCGAGACGTCGACAGAGTCAAAGTATCAGAGTAAAAGGTATAAATTAATGTTGAGTTGGGATTGCACAACTCGAGGAAGGTTTGACTCGAGTTTCCCTAAATCACATACTTAGTTTATTACATTGATTCTTGTAATTGATGAGATTGATGTTTGTTGTCTATTGATTATAGCCACTGCATGTAAGGACTGCTGATTCGCTAGTCATTGATTGATTTGCTTAGATATTGACTGTATGTATTGATTTCTGAGTCGTGGAGTCATAGGCTGATTCGCCTAGTCACCGGCTGATTCGTCAGGTTATTGACTGATTCGTCTAAACTTAAGCTGATTCGCTTAATTACAGGCTGAGTTGTCTGATTATTGGCTGATTCGCCTAATTACTGGCTGATTCGTCAGGTTATTGACTGAGTCGTCAATTCTGTGGCTGATTCGCCCAGACACTGGATATATGAATTATATCGATGCCGTTAGGGACTGATTCATTCCTATCGACTGAGATTCGGTATAATTATTATTATTCAGACATCGGGATCCCTAGGATAGAGTTGAGTCGAGTCTGAGACGACGCGTCAGTTGAGTTGAGTCTGATATGACATGTTGATTTACATTGTTTATGCCATTCATGATTATTGAATGTTTGATATTGATTATGTATTCTGAGTTGATACAGGTTAAGAATATTTCTTATATATACTGTCGTATATGCTTTTATATGATTACATGTTTACATTGTTTATACTGGGATATTCATATCTCACCGGAGTTATCCGGCTGTTGTCTTGTTTTGTATGTGTGCATGACAACAGGTGGGGCAGGTTCAGGGTCATGAAAAGAAAGAGGCTGGACTAGATAGCGTGGATATCCGGGCTTCGAAGCAACTTAGGATTCAGCACTGACATGTAGTTGAACCTAGTTGAATCCTTGTAGATCATACAGGATGTGTATGTTTATGTTTAATATGTAATTTGAAGTTAATTACATTACGTTTCCGCTGTGGATATTAAAAGAAAAAAAAAAATTTAGACCCTGTTTTATAATTGATTAATTAGTCCCAATGATGATTAAGAACATGATTAGCGTCCGGGTCCCCACACTAAACTTGGCACAAAATTGTTGTTTTCTACTACTTGTCATCCTCAAACGGATAGAAAAACTGAATTGTCAATAGAACTTTGGGAACACTTTTGCGTGCAATTCTTAAAAAGAACTTGGATTGACATTTCTATGGACTTTATTTTGGGGTTGCATAGGACTAAGAAGGGGAGGGATTTTATTTTTGTTGTTGTGGATAGATTATCTAAGATGGCATATTTTATAGCTTGTCATAAAACCGATGATGCTTCAAACATGGCGGATTTGTTCTTTGGAGAAGTCGCTAGGTTGCATGGCATGCCTAGGACTATTGTTTCTGGTCGCGATGTTTAATTCTCGAGTTACTTTTGGTATACTTTATGGGCTAAACTTGGCACAAAATTGTTGTTTTCTACTACTTGTCATCCTCAAACGGATGGATAAATTGAAGTTGTCAATAGAACTTTGGGAACACTTTTGCGTGCTATTCTTAAAAAGAACTTGGATTGACATTTCTATGGACTTTATTTTGGGGTGGCCTAGGACTAAGAAGGGGAGGGATTCTATTTTTGTTGTTGTGGATAGATTCTATAAGATGGCACATTTTATAGCTGTCATAAAACCGATGGTGCTTCAAACATGGCGGATATGTTCTTTAGAAGTCGTTAGGTTGCATGGCATGCATAGGACTATTGTTTCTGGTCGCGATGTTAAATTCTTGAGTTACTTTTGGAAGATTTTATGGGCTAAACTTGGCACAAAATTGTTGTTTTCTACTACTAGTCATCCTCAAACGGATGGAAAAACTGAAGTTGTCAATAGAACTTTGGGAACACTTTTGCGTACTATTCTTAAAAAGAACTTGGATCGACATTTCTGTGGACTTTATTTTGGGGTGGCCTAGGACTAAGAAGGGGAGGGATTCTATTTTTGTTGTTGTGGATAGATTCTATAATATGGCACATTTTATAGCTGTCATAAAACCGATGGTGCTTCAAACATGGCGGATATGTTCTTTAGAAGTCGTTAGGTTGCATGGCATGCATAGGACTATTGTTTCTGGTCGCGATGTAAAATTCTTGAGTTACTTTTGGAAGATTTTATAGGCTAAACTTGGCACAAAATTGTTGTTTTCTACTACTTGTCATCCTCAAACGGATGGAGAAACTGAAGTTGTCAATAGAACTTTGGGAACACTTTTGCGTGCTATTCTTAAAAGAACTTGGATCGACATTTCTGTGGACTTTATTTTGGGGTTGCCTAGGACTAAGAAGGGGAGGGATTCTATTTTTGTTGTTGTGGATAGATTCTCTAAGATGGCATATTTTATAGCTTGTCATAAAACCGATGACGCTTCAAACATGGCGGATTTGTTCTTTAGAGAAGTCGTTAGGTTGCATGGCATGCCTAGGACTATTGTTTCTGGTCGCGATGTTAAATTCTTGAGTTGCTTTTGGAAGACTTTATGGGCTAAACTTGGCACAAAATTGTTGTTTTCTACTACTTGTCATCCTCAAACGGCTGGACAAACTGAAGTTGTCAATAGAACTTTTGGAACACTTTTGCGTGCTATTCTTAAAAAGAAATTGGATTGACATTTCTATGGACTTTATTTTGGGGTTGACTGGGACTAAGAAGGGGAGGGATTCTATTTTTGTTGTTGTGGATAGACTCATTAAGATGGCACATTTTATAGCTTGTCATAAAACCAATGACGCTTCAAACATGGCGGATTTGTTCTTTAGAGAAGTCGTTACGTTGCATGGCATGCCTAGGACTATTGTTTCTGATCGCGATGTTAAATTCTTGAGTTACTTTTTGAAGACTTTATGGGCTAAACTTGGCACGACAAACTGAAGTTGTCAATAGAACTTTGGGAACACCTTTGCGTGCTATTCTTCAAAAGAACTTGGATTGACATTTCTATGGACTTTATTTTGGGGTTTCCTAGGACTAAGAAGGGCAGTGATTCTATTTTTGTTGTTGTGGATAGATTCTCTAAGATGGCACATTTTATAGCTTGTCATAAAACCGATGATGTTTCAAACATTGCGGATTTGTTCTTTAGAGAAATCGTTAGGTTGCATGGCATGCCTAGGACTATTGTTTCTGGTCGCGATGTTAAATTCTTGAGTTACTTTTGGAAGACTTTATGGGCTAAACTTGGCACGACAAACTGAAGTTGTCAATAGAACTTTGGGAACACCTTTGCGTGCTATTCTTAAAAAGAACTTGGATTTTCATTTCTATGGACTTTATTTTGGGGTAGCCTAGTACTAAGAAGGGAAAGGATTATATTTTTGTTGTTGTGGATAGATTCTCTAAGATGGCACATTTTATAGCTTGTCATAAAACCGATGATGCTTCAAACAATGCGGATTTGTTCTTTAGGGAAGTCGTTAGGTTGCATGGCAGGCCTAGGACTATTGTTTCTGGTCGCGATGTTAAATTCTTGAGTTACTTTTGGAAGACTTTAAGGGATAAACTTGGCACAAAATTGTTGTTTTCTACTACTTGTCATCCTCAAACGGATGGACAAACTGAAGTTGTCAATAGAACTTTGGGAACACTTTTGCGTGCTATTCTTAAAAAGAACTTGGATTGACATTTCTATGGACTTTATTTTGGGGTTGCCTAGTACTAAGAAGGGGAGGGATTCTATTTTTTTTGTTGTGGATAGATTCTCTAAGATGGCATATTTTATAGCTGTCATAAAACCGATGATGCTTCAAACATGGCGGATTTGTTCTTTAGAGAAGTCGTTAGGTTGCATGGCATGCCTAGGACTATTATTTCTGGTCGCGATGTTAAATTCTTGAGTTACTTTGGGAAGACTTTATTGGCTAAACTTGGCACAAAATTGTTGTTTTCTACTACTTGTCATCCTCAAACGGCTGGACAAAATGAAGTTGTCAATAGAACTTTGGGAACACTTTTGCGTGCTATTCTTAAAAAAAACTTGGATTGACATTTCTATGGACTTTATTTTGGGGTTGCCTAGGACTAAGAAGGGGAGGGATTCTATTTTTGTTGTTGTGGATAGATTCTTTAAGATGGCACATTTTATAGCTTGTCATAAAACCGATGACGCTTCAAACATGGCGAATTTATTCTTTAGAGAAGTCGTTAGGTTGCATGGCATGCCTAGGACTATTGTTTCTGGTCGCGATGTTAAATTCTTCAGTTACTTTTGGAAGACTTTATGGGCTAAACTTGGCACGACAAACTGAAGTTGTCAATAGAACTTTGGGAACACCTTTGCGTGCTATTCTTAAAAAGAACTTGGATTGTCATTTCTATGGACTTTATTTTGGGGTTGCCTAGTACTAAGAAGGGGAAGGATTCTATTTTTGTTGTTGTGAATAGATTCTCTAAGATGGCACATTTTATAACTTGTCATAAAACCGTTGATGCTTCAAACATTGCGGATTTGTTCTTTAGAGAAGTCGTTAGGTTGCATGGCATGCCCAGGACTATTGTTTCTGGTCGCGATGTTAAATTCTTGAGTTACTTTTGGAAGACTTTATGGGCTAAATGTAATGCCCAAGAATTTGATTAACGTAATCTGAGATGATTAACGTAATCTGAGATGATTTATCGACGATGAACGGATGGGAGTATAGTTGGGCCACTCCGAGACCAAATTGGTTGAAACATATGAATTATGTGAAGTTCGGGCAGTAAGTATGGCGCCCGAGCGGTAGAAGATGACCGCCCGAGCGCCAATGTTCAACCAAAGATGTTCCGGGCAGAAAGCTTGGCGCCCGGGCGGTAATATTTAACCGCCCGAGCGCCATCGTATAGGGCAAGGAGACAGAACTCCCCGCGCCCGGGCGGCAGATCTTGACCGCCCGAGCGCCGAGCTCGCGCCCGGGCGGAAATTTATTACCGCCCGAGCGCGAGACGTGGAAAATGGAGAATGAGCCATTTGCCATCATGCATATCCGAGATATATACATATATATATATATATATATATATATATATATATATATATATATATATATATATATTTATATATATATATATATAAACATGCAAAATTCATTCAGAATTCAGAAGATAAGAATCGAGAAAAGCCTCTAGAGAAGGGTTGAAAATCCTTACGCCTTTTGTGAGAAATCCGTCCGTTCGATTTTGAATCCGATTTCGGTATTGAGTTCCTATCGACGTAGGCTACAACTGGACGTAAGTTTTGCTACGTTTTGACATGCTTTGAAATTATGCTATTGTCAGAATTGAATGGAACTCATATATGTTATTCTTGACATATTAGACATCATAGAATCGAAGTCAGATTAAGAAACGGACTGATTATGGAATTGTTATAAATTTCGGAGTTGATATGATATCAGAATTGAGTTGTTAATGATTATGAGATGTTGGGATTCATATCTGACTGATATGGTAGTACTGGATATATTGAAATTATGACGTTATGTTGTTGAAACAGAATTTGGTAGAATTCTGATTATATCCAGTATTGTTTGGTTGGTGTATTGATATTGTACCCTCGATATCGTATTGTCAGATTGAGTATTGACAGGCTTGGGTTCGAGACGTCGACAGAGTCAAAGTATCAGAGTAAAAGGTATAAATTAATGTTGAGTTGGGATTGCACAACTCGAGGAAGGTTTGACTCGAGTTTCCCTAAATCACATACTTAGTTTATTACATTGATTCTTGTAATTGATGAGATTGATGTTTGTTGTCTATTGATTATAGCCACTGCATGTAAGGACTGCTGATTCGCTAGTCATTGATTGATTTGCTTAGATACTGACTGTATGTATTGATTTCTGAGTCGTGGAGTCATAGGCTGATTCGCCTAGTCACCGGCTGATTCGTCAGGTTATTGACTGATTCGTCTAAACTTAAGCTGATTCGCTTAATTACAGGCTGAGTTGTCTGATTATTGGCTGATTCGCCGAATTACTGGCTGATTCGTCAGGTTATTGACTGAGTCGTCAATTATGTGGCTGATTCGCCCAGACACTGGATATATGAATTATATCGATGCCGTTAGGGATTGATTCATTCCTATCGACTGAGATTCGGTATAATTATTATTATTCACACATCGGGATCCCTAGGATAGAGTTGAGTCGAGTCTGAGACGACGCGTCAATTGAGTTGAGTCTGATATGACATGTTGATTTACATTGTTTATGCCATTCATGATTATTGAATGTTTGATATTGATTTATGTATTCTGAGTTGATACAGGTTAAGAATATTTCTTATATATACTGTCGTATATGCTTTTATATGATTACATGTTTACATTGTTTATACTGGGATATTCATATCTCACCGGAGTTATCCGACTGTTGTCTTGTTTTGTATGTGTGCATGACAACAGGTGGGGCAGGTTCAGGGTCAAGAAAAGAAAGAGGCTGGACTAGATAGCGTGGAGATCCGGGCTTCGAAGCAACTTAGGATTCAGCACTGACATGTAGTTGAACCTAGTTGAATCCTTGTAGATCATACAGGATGTGTATGTTTATGTTTAATATGTAATTTGAAGTTAATTACATTACGTTTCCGCTGTGGATATTAAAAGAAAAAAAAAATTTAGACCCTGTTTTATAATTGATTAATTAGTCCCAATGATGATTAAGAACATGATTAGCGTCCGGGTCCCCACAACAGGTGGTATCAGAGCTGTAGGTTCTAGAACTGTGGATTCTTGAGATTGAGATAGAAGAGGATAGTGAGCGGGGTAGATTGAGGTTTTCTTTCCTTGCTTGTGAATGCTAGCATGCTTACTGCTTTATATAATACATGTTACTTGATTTATCTGATTTGATTTTGTAATATGTATTATTGGGCACGAATCTGAATTGATTCTCGATCAGCAGTAAGATGATCGGAGGAGGGGCTGAATTGAAACAGGTTTGTTGGATTGAGTTACTAATCCTTTTGAGTTTCAGATATGCCTCCTAGACGAATTCCAGAACAGGGTAGTACATCGAATCCTCCAATGGATGTAACACCGACTGAAAGCGGACCGGTTACGGAGGCCGGAAACGCAACGGAAGCGAAAAATATAATTTTTAGAGCAAAAATTTCGGCCCCCTTAAAAGTTTTGTGGAATATTTGCAAAATCAACAAAAACCATGCATAGGATGATTTAGGATTTTTAACTATCAACTTCAAGAAGTTGATGATGGCTCCAACTTAGTTGCTAGCAACTAAGCTCTTCTTGGCAAGATAAGTCTACAAGCTTCCTTCCTCCAAAAATCAAGCCCACCACTTAGCAAGGTAAATCCCCTCAAGTTTTGCACTAGAAAAACTTGAGGATTTTTTCAAAGAGAATGATTTTTGCTCTCCAAAATGAAGAACAAAATGGAAGAAAATTGAGAGGAAAAATCCTTGAGAGATTTCGGCCAAGAGGTGTGTATAGGGAGGGAAGATTAGCCTTGGGTGTGTCAAAAAGTGATCCCATGCTTTTCAATATTTTATTCAAAAAGTAATCAAGGCTCTTCACCTCCCAAGCATGCAATCCCTACATGTCTCACTTATATATTATATGGTTTTTAACACATTAAAAACCATAGACTAAATTTTATTATCTCAAACACATTTGAGATTAATTAAATATTACTTGATTTTACTCAAGTCCCACTAGTTAAATAATTATTTAAATTGAGCTCTACAAGACTCAATATTATTTAATTAATTCAACACTTGAATTAATTTAATTATTTAGACTCTACTAGGTCTACTAGTGTTTAATTAATTCAACACTTGAATTAATTTAATTTAGTCCACAATAATGTTTATGAAAATCACAATTTTCAACTACATTATTTACTTGGCCAAATTTTAATCTTAGGAACACTTCCATTAATTAAAATTTATATTTCTCTCATAGAAGTCATACTTCTAATTTTTCTTTACGCTTATAAACACATTTATAAGCCGTTCAACACATTGAACTATTTTACTTCTCTTCGGGATTTACTAAGCAAGTACTTGTGTGGCCCTCAATGGTTCATTGATACAACTAGCCGTGGGTTCACATCTCAATGTGATTCGGACTAAACATGTCTTTATTCGAGCATACCCCAATTGCTCCATTCTTACTTATCAACTCCTTGATAGTAAGAACGTCAGAACTCAAGTCTGATAGTACCCAACCAATCACGTTAAGCGCCTAGCAGCATCGCTTACGTGATTCCCTAGGTATCACATGATAGTGCCTGCAAGAACCATTCAATTATGGTTAGCGTACAGTACGGTCCCTTCAACTCATATATCCCGACCGATTCGACAACTATTGGTCTATCGAGAGTTGTCAATGAATCGATACTATGTGTCATGTTGTGGTTGCATCGATGGTGTAATCTATGAAACCCCTTTCATAATTACCACCATACTCTGATCAGAGATTTCAACCCACACATACATGATAAACACATAGGATATCCATACCCGTAGGTAAGCGGTGAATCCCCGGCTACAATGCATCGACTCCTATATGTTTCGCCGTAACACCCAACCTTGCCACCTGATGACCCCATAAGAGTCGGTAAACAAGTCAAAGTGAAACGCTAGCATATAGAGTCTCAATGTTGTCCCGGGTCATAAGGACTAATGGTGTACAACCATAAACTAGGACTTTTCCACTCGATAAGTGAGAACCACTTGGAAAGTCCTTTATAGAGGGTTGTTCAGTGCACTCTACCAGGAGCACCTATCTGCATGCTCGGACATCACAATGTCCCCTACCAATGAAACATGGTACTCACATCGCAGATACTAGTCTCTAACTCGAGCGGCCTTTATCCTTCTTAGTGGCGGCTGAATCGACTAGGAACGGTTTAGAATATACAGTATTCCAAATATGAGTTTCATGATACTCATCATATGAGCATCTCATATTCTTTCTACTATTTGTATATTCAAGGACTTTATCTATGCAACAAGCATGGGTATAAAGATAAAGATGCGCCAAATTAATAAATTGAAATATTATTAAAATAAAGATCGTTTATACAAAGAGTTTCATTGTGAACAGTCGGCCAACACTTGGCTCGACTTGCACCTACTCTAACAATCTCCCACTTGCACTAGAGCCAACTACCTATATGCTTTAGACCCATTGATTCGCGATGCTTCTCGAACGATGGTCCTGGTAAAGGCTTAGTTAGTGGATCAGCAACATTATCTGCGGAGCCGACTTTGTCAATCACGACATCTCCTCTTTCCACGATCTCTCTGAGGATGTGGTACTTTCTCAATACGTGTTTGGACTTCTGATGAGACCTTGGCTCCTTCGCCTGAGCTATGGCTCCCGTGTTGTCGCACATCACCGGGATAGGAGCAACTCCATTTGGAATGACGCCCAACTCTTGGACGAAATTCCTAATCCAAACAGCCTCCTTTGCTGCAGCCGATGCAGCAATGTATTCTGCCTCAGTGGTGGAATCCGCAGTACTGTCTTGCTTGGAACTCTTCCAAGAGACAGCACCACCATTGAGCATGAATATGAATCCGGAGGTTGACTTCGAGTCATCAACATCGCTTTGGAAGCTAGAGTCGGTATAGCCTTCCAATTTCAGTTCTCCACCCCCATAGACCAAGAACAACTTATTGGTCCTTCTCAAATACTTGAGGATGTCTTTCACAGCTTTCCAGTGTGGAAGACCGGGGTTGGATTGATATCTACTCACTACACTTAGTGCAAATGCCACGTCAGGACGTGTAGATATCATCCCATACATGATACTACCAATGGCTGAAGCATACGGAATTCGTGTCATCGCCGCTATCTCTGCATCAGTCTTGGGAGACATAGACTTGGATAGGGACACGCCATGACACATTGGTAGATGTCCTCTCTTGGACTCATCCATCGAGAACCGCTTCACGATGGTATCAATGTATGTGGACTGGGTGAGACCAAGCAATCTTTTTGATCTATCTCTATAGATCTGTATTCCCAATACAAAAGATGCTTCACCCAAGTCCTGCATTGAGAACTTACTTGCTAACCATATCTTTGTTGATTGCAACATTCCTACATCATTCCCAATGAGTAGAATGTCATCAACATAAAGAACAAGGAATGTCACAGCACTCCCACTGACCTTCTTATACACACAGGGTTCCTCAGGATTCTTAGTAAAACCAAACTCTTTGATTGTACTATCGAATCTGAGGTTCCAACTCCTCGATGCCTGCTTAAGACCATAAATAGATCTTTGAAGTTTGCATACCATATGCTCACTTCCGATAGATGTGAAACCCTCAGGTTGAGACATGTAAATTTCTTCCTTAATATCCCCATTAAGGAAGGCTGTCTTAACATCCATCTGCCATATCTCATAGTCATACCATGCAGCTATGGCTAGCAATATCCTAATGGACTTGAACATCGCAACTGGAGAAAAGGTTTCCTCATAGTCAACACCTTGCCTTTGAGTATACCCTTTTGCTACCAATCGCGCCTTGAAGGTCAATACCTTCCCATCCGCCCCAAGTTTCCTCTTGTAAATCCATTTACACCCTATGGGAACAATTCCCTCAGGTGGATCCACGAGATTCCACACTTGGTTCGAATGCATGGAATTCATCTCAGATTCCATTGCTTCAAGCCACTTGGATGAATCGGCATCCGATAACGCTTCCTTGAAAGTCCTTGGATCACATCCAAGGTTAGGCTCATCATGGCCCTCTTCAAGAAGCAGACCATACCTCACAGGTGGTCTCGAGACTCTCTCGGTTCTTCTAGGAGCTTGTATCTCCTCACTTGGCTTCTCGGGTGTGGGTTCTACAACTGTGGGTGTCTCTCGAACCTCTTCGAGTTCTATCATCTCGCCTTTTCTATCTAATAGAAATTCCTTTTCCAAAAAGGTTGCGTTCCTAGAAACAAACACCTTTGTTTCTTGGGGATGATAGAAATAATATCCAATGGAATTTCTTGGATATCCCAGAAAGTAGCATAAAATGGATCGACTATCCAATTTATCTCCCACTGTCTGCTTCACATAAGCAGGACACCCCCATATTCTAAGATAAGAATACTTGGGAGGCTTACCCATCCATATCTCATATGGAGTCTTGTCAACTGCCTTTGTATGGACATTGTTCAACAACAGTGCCGCTGTTTCAAGCGCATATCCCCAAAAGGATGGCGGCAACTCCGTGAACCCCATCATAGACCGAACCATGTCCATCAAAGTCCGGTTACGACGCTCCGAAACACCATTCAACTGCGGTGTAGCGGGCGGAGTCCACTGCGAGAGAATCCCATTCTCTCTAAGATACTCTTGGAACTCGGCACTCAAGTACTCACCACCTCGATCCGATCGAAGTGTCTTGATGCTTCGTCCCAATTGATTCTCTACTTCACTTCTGAATTCTTTGAACTTTTCAAAGGCTTCAGACTTGTATTTCATCAAATACACATACCCATACCTCGAATGGTCATCGGTAAAGGTGATGAAGTAGGCATGTCCATGCTTAGTGGTGATGCTAAGCGGACCGCACACATCGGTATGGATCAAATCCAATAACCCTTTGGCTCGCTCCGCATGGCCCTTAAAGGGAATTTTGGTCATCTTTCCTTTTAGACAGGATTCACAAGTCGTGAGAGCATTAATATCGGACATATCAAACATGCCAACTCCCACTAACTTGTTCATCCTTCTTAGGGATATATGACCTAATCGAGCATGCCATAATTGTGCCGAATTAAGAGTATCTTGTTTGCGCTTATTTGTTGTTGTTATCGTTTGGACATTGTTAAGTGGAATATCTTTTAATTTTAAGGTGTAGAGATTGTTTTCAAGTTCACCGGTACCAACTAAACATTCATTCTTGTAAATATTGCAAACACCTTTGCCAAATAAACAAGAATATCCATCAATATCAAGCATAGGAATGGAAATAATGTTTTTAATCAATTCTGGTACGAACAAAACATCTCTTAATACAAACTTAAAATCATTGTTCAAAATTAAACAAATATCTCCTACGGCTTTGGCAGCAACTCTTGCTCCATTGCCCATCCTTAAGAAGGTCTCACCCTCTCGGAGCCTCCTACTTCTTCCCATCGCCTGCAAGTCATTACAGAGATGTGAGCCACAGCCGGTATCCAATACCCAAGAAGTAGAGTTAATCGAGATATTTACTTCAATAAAGAACATACCTTTGCCAGAACCCTTCTGCGCAAGATATTCCCTGCAGTTACGCCTCCAATGTCCAGGCTTCTTGCAGTGGTGACAGATGTCAACAGTCTTCTCAGCCTTTGCTGGCGCGGCTGCCACTAAGGGACTCGGAGTCTGCCTCTTCAAGGGCTCGCTCTTCTTGGGGCGCTGGAAAGAACGCTTCTTTCCCTTCCCATGTGGACCGGTCTTCGTGCCAGATGAAGAGCCCACATAAAGAACCTGCTTCTCCTTTTTGATTGTGGACTCAAAGGTCACAAGCATGTTCACCAACTCTTCAAGGCTGGGCTCGAGCTTGTTCATATTGAAGTTCACAACGAAAGGATCGAAAGAGCTAGGCAGCGACAGCAGCAACACATCAGTGGTCAACTCCGAAGGCAACACCAAATCCATGCCTACGAGCTTGTCCACGAGCCCAATCAACTTTAGGCCATGCTCATGGACCGAAGTCCCATCTCGCATGCGTAAAGTGATGAGCTCCTTTACTGTGGCATGCCTCAAAGGCCGAGTCTGCTCTCCGAAGAGCTCCTTGAGGTGCATATGAATGTCAGCAGCATTCTTTGCATCCTCGAATCGCCTTTGCAGCTCATCGTTCATTGAAGCCTGCATATAACACTTCGCCTTCAAGTCATGGTCACACCATTCCTTGTAGGTCTGCAATTCCTCAGGAGTGCAGCCTATAGGAGCCTCAGCAGGGGGCGCCTCAGTCAGTGTATACGCGATCTTCTCCGAGTTTAGGACAATCTTTAAATTTCTTAGCCAAGTGATATAGTTTGGTCCGGTTAGAATGTGTTTTTCGAGAATGACGGAAAACGGGTTGCGAATTGATGACATGTCAAAGATTGTACTGAAAAGTAAAACAGATAAATGTTAATGACTATTTTAAAATATTTAATAAGATATAAAGTTTGGACTTTTACTTTATAAATAATCGCTCCCACTGTTTTGACATTTTCACTACCCTCTAGTGAAAACGGGAAACACTTTCCTCAGTAGGTACGTAAGGTCCAATTAGCGAATTGTGATCCCGAATAATATCGGCCATCACAACTCCTAAAAGGTAGTTTCCAATTGCATCGCCATGCAACCCTCTACGTATTCTTTTGTCTCACGTTTGATTAGGACCCAATAATATGACGTCGTTCATCTTTACGTGTCAAGCCTAACCCATCGATATTGAACCTTAATGGACGGTCGCCATGAGTTCCCTCAATAATATGAGCCGAAATCATGGGAGTTCCACGTAGTTCACATCACCATGTCAATGGATGTCACAGCTTTCCGGCACCCAGGGCCCCCTCAATAATATGAGCCGAGCCCCGAGTACGGGTAGCGTTCATCATGCATCCATTGTCGATGGAAGACAAGGAAATTATAAACAAATATAATTCCCCTTTTCGGACTTGATATTAATTTTGAATCTTATTCAAAATGAGGGTTTTTAATTTTGAAAGGTCTCATCATTAATTTTATTTTAAAAGCTCGCCATGTTTGATCGTATGTTTGCCGGATTCATGCAACTTTGTTATTATAATAATAATAACGCACATACTCATTATTTATAACATATCATGCATATATTATAAATAGAAAACAGTACAAGGATGATCAATTGCCCCAAAACTAATGGCCCGTGTGAGCCAAACACGGGCCTAGGTCCAATCCTAGGGTAAATGCACGGGATGCAATGCAACTAAATTATTACATTAGCATCCAATATTACATGTCTTCGATCTTCATAATCACCAAGGCCACCATCTTCCAATCTTGATCTTCCACTATTCTAATATTTACATTTAAATATCCATGGCACATAGGGATACATCTCATGGGGGTGGGAACGGGCCATAAACCAAGCTCACTTTATAAATTGATAATTATTACAATCATACAACACAAATATCCTAGCATACACCTAGCAAATTGGGCTTGGGCTTTTTATCATCCTTCATGCATAATATCACATATCATACACCATCAATTAATTATCACTATAATTAATTGATCCAATATTATATATCTTGATCCAATCACTAACCGCCACAATTATAAATTAAATTAACAAAGTATACAAACTCCTTTGTCTACTTTCAAATTAATTTATTTATAATCGAATTTCTTGTAAATCACAATTTACTATAAATAATTAAAGTCATACTTCAATTATTTATTTTATGAGAAAATATGTGCAACAATTGTAAATTTAAACTTTAAGGGCCCAAAACTCATTTTTCACAAAAATACTTAGGCCCATTTAAATTTCACAAAATATGTTGACCATCTAATGGCCCAACAACTCAAGGCCCATGACACTAAGATTATCCAAAACACTTTTGGAAACCCTAGCCGTCATCGCCGTCGCCGGAGCTCCGTCGCCGGATTCCGGCCACAACAAAAACTTTTTTTTTTATTAAAAACTGGAAGTTTCGGGCAGCCCCTTGGGCTGCCCCTCGGCTGCCCGAAATTTTCGGGCAGCCCCTTCGGGCAGCCCTCGGGCAGCCCCGAAAACTTTATTTTTTTTTTTTTTTTTTTTTTTTTGTAAAAATTTCGGCCTTGATGTTTATTGTTGCACAAAAATATCAAACGGTTAGAAATCGATCTCAACATAATATTACGCAAATATTACACAAAAATCGTAACCTTAGCTCGGATACCACTTGAAAGCGGACCGGTTACGGAGGCCGGAAACGCAACGGAAGCGAAAAATATAATTTTTAGAGCAAAAATTTCGGCCCCCTTAAAAGTTTTGTGGAATATTTGCAAAATCAACAAAAACCATGCATAGGATGATTTAGGATTTTTACCTATCAACTTCAAGAAGTTGATGATGGCTCCAACTTAGTTGCTAGCAACTAAGCTCTTCTTGGCAAGATAAGTCTACAAGCTTCCTTCCTCCAAAAATCAAGCCCACCACTTAGCAAGGTAAATCCCCTCAAGTTTTGCACTAGAAAAACTTGAGGATTTTTTCAAAGAGAATGATTTTTGCTCTCCAAAATGAAGAACAAAATGGAAGAAAATTAAGAGGAAAAATCCTTGAGAGATTTCGGCCAAGAGGTGTGTATAGGGAGGGAAGATTAGCCTTGGGTGTGTCAAAAAGTGATCCCATGCTTTTCAATATTTTATTCAAAAAGTAATCAAGGCTCTTCACCTCCCAAGCATGCAATCCCTACATGTCTCACTTATATATTATATGGTTTTTAACACATTAAAAACCATAGACTAAATTTTATTATCTCAAACACATTTGAGATTAATTAAATATTACTTGATTTTACTCAAGTCCCACTAGTTAAATAATTATTTAAATTGAGCTCTACAAGACTCAATATTATTTAATTAATTCAACACTTGAATTAATTTAATTATTTAGACTCTACTAGGTCTACTAGTGTTTAATTAATTCAACACTTGAATTAATTTAATTTAGTCCACAATAATGTTTATGAAAATCACAATTTTCAACTACATTATTTACTTGGCCAAATTTTAATCTTAGGAACACTTCCATTAATTAAAATTTATATTTCTCTCATAGAAGTCATACTTCTAATTTTTCTTTACGCTTATAAACACATTTATAAGCCGTTCAACACATTGAACTATTTTACTTCTCTTCGGGATTTACTAAGCAAGTACTTGTGTGGCCCTCAATGGTTCATTGATACAACTAGCCGTGGGTTCACATCTCAATGTGATTCGGACTAAACATGTCTTTATTCGAGCATACCCCAATTGCTCCATTCTTACTTATCAACTCCTTGATAGTAAGAACGTCAGAACTCAAGTCTGATAGTACCCAACCAATCACGTTAAGCGCCTAGCAGCATCGCTTACGTGATTCCCTAGGTATCACATGATAGTGCCTGCAAGAACCATTCAATTATGGTTAGCGTACAGTACGGTCCCTTCAACTCATATATCCCGACCGATTCGACAACTATTGGTCTATCGAGAGTTGTCAATGAATCGATACTATGTGTCATGTTGTGGTTGCATCGATGGTGTAATCTATGAAACCCCTTTCATAATTACCACCATACTCTGATCAGAGATTTCAACCCACACATACATGATAAACACATAGGATATCCATACCCGTAGGTAAGCGGTGAATCCCCGGCTACAATGCATCGACTCCTATATGTTTCGCCGTAACACCCAACCTTGCCACCTGATGACCCCATAAGAGTCGGTAAACAAGTCAAAGTGAAACGCTAGCATATAGAGTCTCAATGTTGTCCCGGGTCATAAGGACTAATGGTGTACAACCATAAACTAGGACTTTTCCACTCGATAAGTGAGAACCACTTGGAAAGTCCTTTATAGAGGGTTGTTCAGTGCACTCTACCAGGAGCACCTATCTGCATGCTCGGACATCACAATGTCCCCTACCAATGAAACATGGTACTCACATCGCAGATACTAGTCTCTAACTCGAGCGGCCTTTATCCTTCTTAGTGGCGGCTGAATCGACTAGGAACGGTTTAGAATATACAGTATTCCAAATATGAGTTTCATGATACTCATCATATGAGCATCTCATATTCTTTCTACTATTTGTATATTCAAGGACTTTATCTATGCAACAAGCATGGGTATAAAGATAAAGATGCGCCAAATTAATAAATTGAAATATTATTAAAATAAAGATCGTTTATACAAAGAGTTTCATTGTGAACAGTCGGCCAACACTTGGCTCGACGTGCACCTACTCTAACACCGACTCCCATGGAAACCTTGCTGAAGAGGTTTCAATCATTCAAACCACCCACTCTGAAAGGTACTGAGACATCAGTTGAGTGTGAGAGTTGGTTGAATGATATCGAAAAGCTGTTTGAATTGCTGGAGTATAGCGATGAGCGCCGAATTAAGTTGATTGGGAACCAGTTGCATGATGTTGCAAAGAGCTGGTGGAGTACGATGAAGAGGGCCTTGCAGCAACGAGGTACGACTATTACTTGGGATGTATTTAAAACTGAATTTTATCAGAGATTTTTCCCAGTGTCGTACAGGAAAGACAAGGGGGCAGAGTTTGCCAATTTGAGACAGGTTCAGCTGAACATTGAAGAATACGTGACCAAGTTCTCTACCTTGTTGAAGTTCGCTCCACATGTGGCTGATAATGATGAAGCCGTGGCTGATCAGTTCATCAATGGCTTGAATCCTGATATCTTTACATTGGTGAACACAGGGCGACCCAATAACTTAGCTGATGCTATGAATAGAGCAAAGGGCGCTGAAGCAGGCCTGATAAGGCAGAGAGGAGCTGAATTTGTTCCTCCAGTGTCGAGACCACATCAACCCCTTCCCCGATTCGAGGGTGGTAGTAGCAGTAGCGGAAAGAAAGATTTTCTAAAGGCTAGAGGAAAGCAATTTAAGAAGTCTGGCGGAAGTTCTTCTAGTTCTAGTGGTTCTCAGCAGAGTTATACTGGTTTTTACTGCGGAAATTGTGGAGGGAGACATTCCACTGAACAATGCCAAGGAGTACTTGGTAGTTGTCACTTCTGCAAACAACAGGGACATTTTTCCAGAGTGTGTCCACAGAGGGGTTTCCAAAGATTCCAGGGAGTCGAATCATCTGGATCAGTAGCACAGTGGAGTAGACAATCAGCTGCTGTTCCTTCATTTCAGCCAGCACCATCTCAGTCACAGCAGAGGCCAGGAGGAAGCCAGACAGTTGGCCAGCCTCCTAGACAGCAGGCCAGAGTATTTGCTTTGACCAAGGAGCAGGCTCAGGAAGCACCAGATGACAATGTTGCAGGTAACTGATTTGTTTGATTATCCTGCATATGTATTGAGGGATACTGGTGCTTCACATATTTTTATTTCTGGAAAATTTGCATTGATCCCGGCATTATCTGTTGAATCCCTAGTTACTGTAGCATATGTTTCTGTTCCTTTGAGAAAAGATCTGGTATCAGTGAGTTCTGTTAGATCTGGTATACTACAGTAGGATAAGAATGAGATCGAGTTAGAATATATGGTAGCTAGTATTGTACCGATGATGTCTGAGTTTGGGACTGCATTACGGATATGGATATGCGGATCAAGTACAGAGCTACCCTAGATTAATTTTAAAAGAGGGTGAGAATTGAACCTGAGATGGCCAAGGGATGAATATTGTACGATAAGGATTCTAGATTGAGAATTCCTTTGATAATTCGTACTAACTATGATTCGATTAGTACAGAAAGGAGCAGAATGACTCCTTATGTATTCAGTTGATTTACTGAAATTGAGTCTATCATTGGCTGATTTACCAATGATATGAAAGTTAGTAATGTTTTCCCCTGATAAGATTTCAGATCTGAATTCAGTCAGAGAGATTGAGTTAACCGTGCGTAGTTGACCAAGGTAAATATCAGTGTCAGATATTTGCGGTTTTATGAGTTTAGCAGATCAGTACTAATGAGTGATGTCTTGAATCCGACTGAATAGTGTTGCTATTATGAATTCGGGTTTGAATCAGATAGAAGATAGTGTTGGTGGAAACAAATGAAAGCTGATATTGCTGAAATTGTAGCCAAATATCTAAATTGCCAACAGATGAAGGCTGAGAAAATGAAACCCGGAGGACTTTTACAGAGTTTGACTATTCCTGTAAGGAAATGAGATCACATTTCCATGAATTTTGTAATGAAATTACTGAGATCCTCCCGGAGTCGTGATGCGATTTGGGTTGTGACTGACAGATTGACCAAATCCGCATGCTTTATTCCGTACTAGATGACGTACAATTATGATTAGATGACTGAGATTTATGTCAGATGAGTGGTTAGACTGCATGGAGTGTCAAAGTCGATTGTTTTAGACCATGATTCTCGGTTTATATCGCACTTTGGGCAGAGTTTGCAGTAAGCACTAGGTACGAAGCTATATCTTAGTACCACATATCATCCATCGACCGATGGATAGACTGAGCAGATAATCCAGATATTGGAAGATATGCTGAGAGCAGTAGTACTTGATATTGGCACTAGCTGGCAAGATTCATTGCCATTTGGTGAGTTTGGTACCACAACAGAGTATTGTAATGACTTCTTTCGAAGCGTAGTACGAAAAGAGGTGTCGATCCCCTCTTTAGTAGAATGATATCTCTGAAGTTCCTCAGATCGGACCTGACATGATCAGGGATATGACTGAAAAATGTGAAGCTGATTCAGAAAAGAGTGAAGGCAGCCCAAGATAAATAAGCCAGATATACCAATGTCTGACGATGACCGTTAGTATTTGAGGCTGGAGATCGAATACTTTTGAAAATGGTACGTTTCAGAGGAATTGTCAGATCTGACAAGAAAGGGAAACTGTCTCCACGATATATTGGGCCGTACGAGATTCTGGAGAAGATAGGAGATCGTGCCTATCGACTCGTTTTACTGCCTTCATTTTCTGAAATACATGATGTTTTTCATGGTTATTCTTGAGTAAATATCTTTCTGATGCTTCACGTGTTATTTAGCCAGGCGAGGCTGAATGGAATGAGACATTGGGATATGTTGAGAAACCGATTTAGATTCTTAATCGGGAAGAATAAGCCGCTCAGAACGAGAACTATTCCACTATGAGAATTCAGTGGAGTTGTCATGACATTGAAGAAGCTATCTGGGAGATTGAGTCTGATATGAGATAGAGATTCCCAGAGTTATTTCACTGATATGTGTTATTTAGTTAGCTTCTTCTGTATACCTTCTTATTGATATGATTTGATTGCCTGTGATTTCGAGGGCGAAATCATATCTTAGAGGGGGAGAAATGTAATGCCCAAGAATTTGATTAACGTAATCTGAGATGATTAATGTAATCTGAGATGATTTATCGACGATGAACGGATGGGAGTATAGTTGGGCCACTCCGAGACCAAATTGGTTGAAACATATGAATTATGTGAAGTTCGGGCAGTAAGTATGGCGCCCGAGCGGTAGAAGATGACCGCCCGAGCGCCAATGTTCAACCAAAGATGTTCCGGGCAGAAAGCTTGGCGCCCAGGCGGTAATATTTAACCGCCCGAGCGCCATCGTATAGGGCAAGGAGACAGAACTCCCCGCGCCCGGGCGGCAGATCTTGACCGCCCGAGCGCCGAGCTCGCGCCCGGGTGGAAATTTATTACCGCCCGAGCGCGAGACGTGGAAAATGGAGAATGAGCCATTTGCCATCATGCATGTCCGAGATATATATATATATATATATATATATGTATATATATATACACACATGCAAAATTCATTCAGAATTCAGAAGATAAGAATCGAGAAAAGCCTCTAGAGAAGGGTTGAAAATCCTTACGCCTTTTGTGAGAAATCCGTCCGTTCGATTTTGAATCCGATTTCGGTATTGAGTTCCTATCGACGTAGGCTACAACTGGACGTAAGTTTTGCTACGTTTTGACATGCTTTGAAATTATGCTATTGTCAGAATTGAATGGAACTCATATATGTTATTCTTGACATATTAGACATCATAGAATCGAAGTCAGATTAAGAAACGGACTGATTATGGAATTGTTATAAATTTTGGAGTTGATATGATATCAGAATTGAGTTGTTATTGATTATGAGATGTTGGGATTCATATCTGACTGATATGGTAGTACTGGATATATTGAAATTATGACGTTATGTTGTTGAAACAGAATTTGGTAGAATTCTGATTATATCCAGTATTGTTTGGTTGGTGTATTGATATTGTACCCTCGATATCGTATTGTCAGATTGAGTATTGACAGGCTTGGGTTCGAGACGTCGACAGAGTCAAAGTATCAGAGTAAAAGGTATAAATTAATGTTGAGTTGGGATTGCACAACTCGAGGAAGGTTTGACTCGAGTTTCCCTAAATCACATACTTAGTTTATTAAATTGATTCTTGTAATTGATGAGATTGATGTTTGTTGTCTATTGATTATAGCCACTGCATGTAAGGACTGCTGATTCGCTAGTCATTGATTGATTTGCTTAGATACTGACTGTATGTATTGATTTCTGAGTCGTGGAGTCATAGGCTGATTCGCCTAGTCACCGGCTGATTCGTCAGGTTATTGACTGATTCGTCTAAACTTAAGCTGATTCGCTTAATTACAGGCTGAGTTGTCTGATTATTGGCTGATTCGCCTAATTACTGGCTGATTCGTCAGGTTATTGACTGAGTCGTCAATTCTGTGGCTGATTCGCCCAGACACTGGATATATGAATTATATCGATGCCGTTAGGGACTGATTCATTCCTATCGACTGAGATTCGGTATAATTATTATTATTCAGACATCGGGATCCCTAGGATAGAGTTGAGTCGAGTCTGAGACGACGCGTCAGTTGAGTTGAGTCTGATATGACATGTTGATTTACATTGTTTATGCCATTCATGATTATTGAATGTTTGATATTGATTTATGTATTCTGAGTTGATACAGGTTAAGAATATTTCTTATATATACTGTCGTATATGCTTTTATATGATTACATGTTTACATTGTTTATACTGGGATATTCATATCTCACCGGAGTTATCCGGCTGTTGTCTTGTTTTGTATGTGTGCATGACAACAGGTGGGGCAGGTTCAGGGTCAAGAAAAGAAAGAGGCTGGACTAGATAGCGTGGAGATCCGGGCTTCGAAGCAACTTAGGATTCAGCACTGACATGTAGTTGAACCTAGTTGAATCCTTGTAGATCATACAGGATGTGTATGTTTATGTTTAATATGTAATTTGAAGTTAATTACATTACGTTTCCGCTGTGGATATTAAAAGAAAAAAAAAATTTAGACCTTGTTTTATAATTGATTAATTAGTCCCAATGATGATTAAGAACATGATTAGCGTCCGGGTCCCCACACTAAACTTGGCACAAAATTGTTGTTTTCTACTACTTGTCATCCTCAAACGGATGGAAAAACTGAATTGTCAATAGAACTTTGGGAACACTTTTGCGTGCAATTCTTAAAAAGAACTTGGATTGACATTTCTATGGACTTTATTTTGGGGTTGCATAGGACTAAGAAGGGGAGGGATTTTATTTTTGTTGTTGTGGATAGATTATCTAAGATGGCATATTTTATAGCTTGTCATAAAACCGATGATGCTTCAAACATGGCGGATTTGTTCTTTGGAGAAGTCGCTAGGTTGCATGGCATGCCTAGGACTATTGTTTCTGGTCGCGATGTTTAATTCTCGAGTTACTTTTGGTATACTATATGGGCTAAACTTGGCACAAAATTGTTGTTTTCTACTACTTGTCATCCTCAAACGGATGGATAAATTGAAGTTGTCAATAGAACTTTGGGAACACTTTTGCGTGCTATTCTTAAAAAGAACTTGGATTGACATTTCTATGGACTTTATTTGTGGGTGGCCTAGGACTAAGAAGGGGAGGGATTCTATTTTTGTTGTTGTGGATAGATTCTATTAGATGGCACATTTTATAGCTGTCATAAAACCGATGGTGCTTCAAACATGGCGGATATGTTCTTTAGAAGTCGTTAGGTTGCATGGCATGCATAGGACTATTGTTTCTGGTCGCGATGTTAAATTCTTGAGTTACTTTTGGAAGATTTTATGGGCTAAACTTGGCACAAAATTGTTGTTTTCTACTACTTGTCATCCTCAAACGGATGGACAAACTGAAGTTGTCAATAGAACTTTGGGAACACTTTTGCGTGCTATTCTTAAAAAGAACTTGGATCGACATTTCTGTGGACTTTATTTTGGGGTGGCCTAGGACTAAGAAGGGGAGGGATTCTATTTTTGTTGTTGTGGATAGATTCTATAATATGGCACATTTTATAGCTGTCATAAAACCGATGGTGCTTCAAACATGGCGGATATGTTCTTTAGAAGTCGTTAGGTTGCATGGCATGCATAGGACTATTGTTTCTGGTCGCGATGTTAAATTCTTGAGTTACTTTTGGAAGACTTTATGGGCTAAACTTGGCACAAAATTGTTGTTTTCTACTACTTGTCATCCTCAAACGGATGGAAAAACTGAAGTTGTCAATAGAACTTTGGGAACACTTTTGCGTGCTATTCTTAAAAAGAACTTGGATCGACATTTCTGTGGACTTTATTTTGGGGTTGCCTAGGACTAAGAAGGGGAGGGATTATATTTTTGTTGTTGTGGATAGATTCTCTAAGATGGCATATTTTATAGCTTGTCATAAAACCGATGACGCTTCAAACATGGCGGATTTGTTCTTTAGAGAAGTCGTTAGGTTGCATGGCATGCCTAGGACTATTGTTTCTGGTCGCGATGTTAAATTCTTGAGTTACTTTTGGAAGACTTTATGGGCTAAACTTGGCACAAAATTGTTGTTTTCTACTACTTGTCATCCTCAAACGGATGGAAAAACTGAATTGTCAATAGAACTTTGGGAACACTTTTGCGTGCAATTCTTAAAAAGAACTTGGATTGACATTTCTATGGACTTTATTTTGGGGTTGCCTAGGACTAAGAAGGGGAGGGATTCTATTTTTGTTGTTGTGGATAGATTCTATAATATGGCACATTTTATAGCTGTCATAAAACCGATGGTGCTTCAAACATGGCGGATATGTTCTTTAGAAGTCGTTAGGTTGCATGACATGCATAGGACTATTGTTTCTGGTCGCGATGTTAAATTCTTGAGTTACTTTTGGAATACTTTATGGGCTAAACTTGGCACAAAATTGTTGTTTTCTACTACTTGTCATCCTCAAACGGATGGAAAAATTGAAGTTGTCAATAGAACTTTGGGAACACTTTTGCGTGCTATTCTTAAAAAGAACTTGGATTGACATTTCTATGGACTTTATTTTGGGGTGGAATAGGAATAAGAAGGGGAGGGATTCTATTTTTGTTGTTGTGTATAGATTCTATAATATGGCACATTTTATAGCTGTCATAAAACCGATGGTGCTTCAAACATGGAGGATTTGTTCTTTAGAAGTCGTTAGGTTGCATGGCATGCATAGCACTATTGTTTCTGGTCGCGATGTTAAATTCTTGAGTTACTTTTGGAAGATTTTATGGGCTAAACTTGGCACAAAATTGTTGTTTTCTACTACTTGTCATCCTCAAACGGATGGACAAACTGAAGTTGTCAATAGAACTTTGGGAACACTTTTGCGTGCTATTCTTAAAAAGAACTTGGATCGACATTTCTGTGGACTTTATTTTGGGGTTGCCTAGGACTAAGAAGGGGAGGGATTCTATTTTTGTTGTTGTGGATAGATTCTCTAAGATGGCATATTTTATAGCTTGTCATAAAACCGATGACGCTTCAAACATGGCGGATTTGTTCTTTAGAGAAGTCGTTAGGTTGCATGGCATGCCTTGGACTATTGTTTCTGGTCGCGATGTTAAATTCTTGAGTTGCTTTTGGAAGACTTTATGGGCTAAACTTGGCACAAAATTGTTGTTTTCTACTACTTGTCATCCTCAAACGGCTGGACAAACTGAAGTTGTCAATAGAACTTTTGGAACACTTTTGCGTGCTATTCTTAAAAAGAAATTGGATTGACATTTCTATGGACTTTATTTTGGGGTTGACTGGGACTAAGAAGGGGAGGGATTCTATTTTTGTTGTTGTGGATAGATTCTTTAAGATGGCACATTTTATAGCTTGTCATAAAACCAATGACGCTTCAAACATGGCGGATTTGTTCTTTAGAGAAGTCGTTAGGTTGCATGGCATGCCTAGGACTATTGTTTCTGGTCGCGATGTTAAATTCTTGAGTTACTTTTTGAAGACTTTATGGGCTTAACTTGGCATGACAAACTGAAGTTGTCAGTAGAACTTTGGGAACACCTTTGCGTGCTATTCTTCAAAAGAACTTGGATTGACATTTCTATGGACTTTATTTTGGGGTTTCCTAGGACTAAGAAGGGCAGTGATTCTATTTTTGTTGTTGTGGATAGATTCTCTAAGATGGCACATTTTATAGCTTGTCATAAAACCGATGATGTTTCAAACATTGCGGATTTGTTCTTTAGAGAAGTCGTTAGGTTGCATGGCATGCCTAGGACTATTGTTTCTGGTCGCGATGTTAAATTCTTGAGTTACTTTTGGAAGACTTTATGGGCTAAACTTGGCACGACAAACTGAAGTTGTCAATAGAACTTTGGGAACACCTTTGCGTGCTATTCTTAAAAAGAACTTGGATTGTCATTTCTATGGACTTTATTTTGGGGTTGCCTAGTACTAAGAAGGGGAAGGATTCTATTTTTGTTGTTGTGGATAGATTCTCTAAGATGGCACATTTTATAGCTTGTCATTAAACCGATGATGCTTCAAACATTGCGGATTTGTTTCTTTAGAGAAGTCGTTAGGTTGCATGGCATGCCTAGGACTATTGTTTCTGGTCGCGATGTTAAATTCTTGAGTTACTTTTGGAAGACTTTATGGGCTAAACTTGGCACAAAATTGTTGTTTTCTACTACTTGTCATCCTCAAACGGATGGAAAAACTGAATTGTCAATAGAACTTTGGGAACACTTTTGCGTGCAATTCTTAAAAAGAACTTGGATTGACATTTCTATGGACTTTATTTTGGGGTTGCCTAGGACAAAGAAGGGGAGGGATTTTATTTTTGTTGTTGTGGATAGATTATCTAAGATGACATATTTTATAGCTTGTCATCAAACCGATGATGCTTCAAACATGGCGGATTTGTTCTTTGGAGAAGTCGCTAGGTTGCATGGCATGCCTAGGACTATTGTTTCTGGTCGCGATGTTTAATTCTCGAGTTACTTTTGGAATACTTTATGGGCTAAACTTGGCACAAAATAGTTGTTTTCTACTACTTGTCATCCTCAAACGGATGGAAAAATTGAAGTTGTCAATAGAACTTTGGGAACACTTTTGCGTGCTATTCTTAAAAAGAACTTGGATTGACATTTCTATGGACTTTATTTTGGGGTGGCCTAGGACTAAGAAGGGGAGGGATTATATTTTTGTTGTTGTGGATAGATTCTATAAGATGGCACATTTTATAGCTGTCATAAAACCGATGATGCTTCAAACATGGCGGATTTGTTCTTTAGAAGTCGTTAGGTTTCATGGCATGCATAGGACTATTGTTTCTGGTCGCGATGTTAAATTCTTGAGTTACTTTGGGAAGACTTTATTGGCTAAACTTGGCACAAAATTGTTGTTTTCTACAACTTGTCATCCTCAAACGGCTGGACAAAATGAAGTTGTCAATAGAACTTTGGGAACACTTTTGCGTGCTATTCTTAAAAAGAACTTGGATTGACATTTCTATGGACTTTATTTTGGGGTTGCCTGGGACTAAGAAGGGGAGGGATTCTATTTTTGTTGTTGTGGATAGATTCTTTAAGATGGCACATTTTATAGCTTGTCATAAAACCGATGACGCTTCAAACATGGCGAATTTATTCTTTAGAGAAGTCGTTAGGTTGCATGGCATGCCTAGGACTATTTTTTCAGGTCGCGATGTTAAATTCTCAGTTACTTTTGGAAGACTTTATGGGCTAAACTTGGCACGACAAACTGAAGTTGTCAATAGAACTTTGGGAACACCTTTGCGTGCTATTCTTAAAAAGAACTTGGATTGTCAGTTCTATGGATTTATTTTGGGGTTGCCTAGTACTAAGAAGGGGAAGGATTCTATTTTTGTTTTTGTGGATAGATTCTCTAAGATGGCACATTTTATAGCTTGTCATAAAACCGTTGATGCTTCAAACATTGCGGATTTGTTCTTTAGAGAAGTCGTTAGGTTGCATGGCATGCCCAGGACTATTGTTTCTGGTCGCGATGTTAAATTCTTGAGTTACTTTTGGAAGACTTTATGGGCTAAACTTGGCACAAAATTGTTGTTTTCTACTACTTGTCATCCTCAAACGGATGGAAAAACTGAATTGTCAATAGAACTTTGGGAACACTTTTGCGTGCAATTCTTAAAAACTACTTGGATTGACATTTCTATGGACTTTATTTTGGGGTTGCCTAGGACTAAGAAGGGGAGGGATTTTATTTTTGTTGTTGTGGATAGATTATCTAAGATGGCATATTTTATAGCTTGTCATAAATCCGATGATGCTTCAAACATGGCGGATTTGTTCTTTGGAGAAGTCGCTAGGTTGCATGGCATGCGTAGGACTATTGTTTCTGGTCGCGATGTTTAATTCTCGAGTTACTTTTGGAATACTTTATGGGCTAAACTTGGCACAAAATTGTTGTTTTCTACTACTTGTCATCCTCAAACGGATGGAAAAATTGAAGTTGTCAATAGAACTTTGGGAACACTTTTGCGTGCTATTCTTAAAAAGAACTTGGATTGACATTTCTATGGACTTTAATTTGGGGTGGCCTAGGACTAAGAAGGGGAGGGATTCAATTTTTGTTGTTGTGGATAGATTCTATAAGATGGCACATTTTATAGCTGTCATAAAACCGATGGTGCTTCAAACATGGCGGATTTGTTCTTTAGAAGTCGTTAGGTTGCATGGCATGCATAGGACTATTGTTTCTGGTCGCGATGTTAAATTCTTGAGTTACTTTTGGAAGATTTTATGGGCTAAACTTGGCACAAAATTGTTGTTTTCTACTACTTGTCATCTTCAAACGGATGGACAAACTGAAGTTGTCAATAGAACTTTGGGAACACTTTTGCGTGCTATTCTTAAAAAGAACTTGGATCGACATTTCTGTGGACTTTATTTTGGGGTTGCCTAGGACTAAGAAGGGGAGGGATTCTATTTTTGTTGTTGTGGATAGATTCTCTAAGATGGCATATTTTATAGCTTGTCATAAAACCGATGACGCTTCAAACATTGCGGATTTGTTCTTTAGAGAAGTCGTTAGTTTGCATGGCATGCCTAGGACTATTGTTTCTGGTCGCGATGTTAAATTCTTGAGTTACTTTTGGAAGACTTTATGGGCTAAACTTGGCACAAAATTGTTGTTTTCTACTACTTGTCATCCTCAAACGGATGGAAAAACTGAATTGTCAATAGAACTTTGGGAACACTTTTGCGTGCAATTCTTAAAAAGAACTTGGATTGACATTTCTATGGACTTTATTTTGGGGTTGCCTAGGACTAAGAAGGGGAGGGATTCTATTTTTGTTGTTGTGGATAGATTCTATAATATGGCACATTTTATAGCTGTCATAAAACCGATGGTGCTTCAAACATGGCGGATATGTTCTTTAGAAGTCGTTAGGTTGCATGGCATGCATAGGACTATTGTTTCTGGTCGCGATGTTAAATTCTTGAGTTACTTTTGGAATACTTTATGGGCTAAACTTGGCACAAAATTGTTGTTTTCTACTACTTGTCATCCTCAAACGAATGGAAAAATTGAAGTTGTCAATAGAACTTTGGGAACACTTTTGCGTGCTATTCTTAAAAAGAACTTGGATTGACATTTCTATGGACTTTATTTTGGGGTGGAATAGGAATAAGAAGGGGAGGGATTCTATTTTTGTTGTTGTGTATAGATTCTATAATATGGCACATTTTATTGCTGTCATAAAACCGATGGTGCTTCAAACATGGCGGATTTGTTCTTTAGAAGTCGTTAGGTTGCATGGCATGCATAGCACTATTGTTTCTGGTCGCGATGTTAAATTCTTGAGTTACTTTTGGAAGATTTTATGGGCTAAACTTGGCACAAAATTGTTGTTTTCTACTACTTGTCATCCTCAAACGGATGGACAAACTGAAGTTGTCAATAGAACTTTGGGAACACTTTTGCGTGCTATTCTTAAAAAGAACTTGGATCGACATTTCTGTGGACTTTATTTTGGGGTTGCCTAGGACTAAGAAGGGGAGGGATTCTATTTTTGTTGTTGTGGATAGATTCTCTTAGATGACATATTTTATAGCTTGTCATAAAACCGATGACGCTTCAAACATGGCGGATTTGTTCTTTAGAGAAGTCGTTAGGTTGCATGGCATGCTTTGGACTATTGTTTCTGGTCGCGATGTTAAATTCTTGAGTTGCTTTTGGAAGACTTTATGGGCTAAACTTGGCACAAAATTGTTGTTTTCTACTACTTGTCATCCTCAAACGGCTGGACAAACTGAAGTTGTCAATAGAACTTTTGGAACACTTTTGCGTGCTATTCTTAAAAAGAAATTGGATTGACATTTCTATGGACTTTATTTTGGGGTTGACTGGGACTAAAAAGGGGAGGGATTCTATTTTTGTTGTTGTGGATAGATTCTTTAAGATGGCACATTTTATAGCTTGTCATAAAACCAATGACGCTTCAAACATGGCGGATTTGTTCTTTAGAGAAGTCGTTAGGTTGCATGGCATGCCTAGGACTATTGTTTATGGTCGCGATGTTAAATTCTTGAGTTACTTTTTGAAGACTTTATGGGCTTAACTTGGCATGACAAACTGAAGTTGTCAGTAGAACTTTGGGAACACCTTTGCGTGCTATTCTTCAAAAGAACTTGGATTGACATTTCTATGGACTTTATTTTGGGGTTTCCTAGGACTAAGAAGGGCAGTGATTCTATTTTTGTTTGTGTGGATAGATTCTCTAAGATGGCACATTTTATAGCTTGTCATAAAACCGATGATGTTTCAAAAATTGCGGATTTGTTCTTTAGAGAAGTCGTTAGGTTGCATGGCATGCCTAGGACTATTTTTTCTGGTCGCGATGTTAAATTCTTGAGTTACTTTTGGAAGACTTTATGGGCTAAACTTGGCACGACAAACTGAAGTTGTCAATAGAACTTTGGGAACACCTTTGCGTGCTATTCTTAAAAAGAACTTGGATTTTCATTTCTATGGACTTTATTTTGGGGTTGCCTAGTACTAAGAAGGGAAAAGATTCTATTTTTGTTGTTGTGGATAGATTCTCTAAGATGGCACATTTTATAGCTTGTCATAAAACCGATGATGCTTCAAACAATGCGGATTTGTTCTTTAGGGAAGTCGTTAGATTGCATGGCAGGCCTAGGACTATTGTTTCTGGTCGCGATGTTAAATTCTTGAGTTACTTTTCGAAGACTTTAAGGGATAAACTTGGCACAAAATTGTTGTTTTCTACTACTTGTCATCCTCAAACGGATGGAAAAACTGAAGTTGTCAATAGAACTTTGGGAACACTTTTGCGTGCTATTCTTAAAAAGAACTTGGATTGACATTTCTATGGACTTTATTTTGGGGTTGCCTAGGACTAAGAAGGGGAGGGATTCTATTTTTTTTGTTGTGGATAGATTCTCTAAGATGGCATATTTTATAGCTGTCATAAAACCGATGATGCTTCAAACACGGCGGATTTGTTCTTTAGAGAAGTCGTTAGGTTGCATGGCATGCCTAGGACTATTGTTTCTGGTCGTGATGTTAAATTCTTGAGTTACTTTGGGAAGACTTTATTGGCTAAACTTGGCACAAAATTGTTGTTTTCTACTACTTGTCATCCTCAAACGGCTGGACAAAATGAAGTTGTCAATAGAACTTTGGGAACACTTTTGCGTGCTATTCTTAAAAAGAACTTGGATTGACATTTCTATGGACTTTATTTTGGGGTTGCCTGGGACTAAGAAGGGGAGGGATTCTATTTTTGTTGTTGTGGATAGATTCTTTAAGATGGCACATTTTATAGCTTGTCATAAAACCGATGATGCTTCAAACATGGCGGATTTATTCTTTAGAGAAGTCGTTAGGTTGCATGGCATGCCTAGGACTATTGTTTCTGGTCGCGATGTTAAATTCTTCAGTTACTTTTGGAAGACTTTATGGGCTAAACTTGGCACGACAAACTGAAGTTGTCAATAGAACTTTGGGAGCACCTTTGCGTTCTATTCTTCAAAAGAACTTGGATTGACATTTCTATGGACTTTATTTTGGGGTTGCCTAGGACTAAGAAGGGGATGGATTTTATTTTTGTTGTTGTGGATAGATTCTCTAAGATGGCACATTTTATAGCTTGTCGTAAAACCGATGATGCTTCAAACATTGCGGATTTGTTCTTTAGAGAAGTCGTTAGGTTGCATGGCATGCCTAGGACTATTGTTTCTGGTCGCATTGTTAAATTCTTGAGTTACTTTTGGAAGACTTTATGGGCTAAACTTGGCACGACAAACTGAAGTTGTCAATAGAACTTTGGGAACACCTTTTCGTGCTATTCTTAAAAAGAACTTGGATTGTCATTTCTATGGACTTTATTTTGGGGTTGCCTAGTACTAAGAAGGGGAAGGATTCTATTTTTGTTGTTGTGGATAGATTCTCTAAGATGGCACATTTTATAGCTTGTCATTAAACCGATGATGCTTCAAACATTGCGGATTTGTTTCTTTAGAGAAGTCGTTAGGTTGCATGGCATGCCTAGGGCTATTGTTTCTGGTCGCGATGTTAAATTCTTGAGTTACTTTTGGAAGACTTTATGGGCTAAACTTGGCACAAAATTGTTGTTTTCTACTACTTGTCATCCTCAAACGGATGGAAAAACTGAATTGTCAATAGAACTTTGGGAACACTTTTGCGTGCAATTCTTAAAAAGAACTTGGATTGACATTTCTATGGACTTTATTTTGGGGTTGCCTAGGACAAAGAAGGGGAGGGATTTTATTTTTGTTGTTGTGGATAGATTATCTAAGATGGCATATTTTATAGCTTGTCATCAAACCGATGATGCTTCAAACATGGCGGATTTGTTCTTTGGAGAAGTCGCTAGGTTGCATGGCATGCCTAGGACTATTGTTTCTGGTCGCGATGTTTAATTCTCGAGTTACTTTTGGAATACTTTATGGGCTAAACTTGGCACAAAATAGTTGTTTTCTACTACTTGTCATCCTCAAACGGATGGAAAAATTGAAGTTGTCAATAGAACTTTGGGAACACTTTTGCGTGCTATTCTTAAAAAGAACTTGGATTGACATTTCTATGGACTTTATTTTGGGGTGGCCTAGGACTAAGAAGGGGAGGGATTATATTTTTTTTGTTGTGGATAGATTCTATAAGATGGCACATTTTATAGCTGTCATAAAACCGATGATGCTTCAAACATGGCGGATTTGTTCTTTAGAAGTCGTTAGGTTTCATGGCATGCATAGGACTATTGTTTCTGGTCGCGATGTTAAATTCTTGAGTTACTTTGGGAAGACTTTATTGGCTAAACTTGGCACAAAATTGTTGTTTTCTACTACTTGTCATCCTCAAACGGCTGGACAAAATGAAGTTGTCAATAGAACTTTGGGAACACTTTTGCGTGCTATTCTTAAAAAGAACTTGGATTGACATTTCTATGGACTTTATTTTGGGGTTGCCTGGGACTAAGAAGGGGAGAGATTCTATTTTTGTTGTTGTGGATAGATTCTTTAAGATGGCACATTTTATAGCTTGTCATAAAACCGATGACGCTTCAAACATGGCGAATTTATTCTTTAAAGAAGTCGTTAGGTTGCATGGCATGCCTAGGACTATTTTTTCTGGTCGCGATGTTAAATTCTTCAGTTACTTTTGGAAGACTTTATGGGCTAAACTTGGCACGACAAACTGAAGTTGTCAATAGAACTTTGGGAACACCTTTGCGTGCTATTCTTAAAAAGAACTTGGATTGTCAGTTCTATGGATTTATTTTGGGGTTGCCTAGTACTAAGAAGGGGAAGGATTCTATTTTTGTTTTTGTGGATAGATTCTCTAAGATGGCACATTTTATAGCTTGTCATAAAACCGTTGATGCTTCAAACATTGCGGATTTGTTCTTTAGAGAAGTCGTTAGGTTGCATGGCATGCCCAGGACTATTGTTTCTGGTCGCGATGTTAAATTCTTGAGTTAATTTTGGAAGACTTTATGGGCTAAACTTGGCACAAAATTGTTGTTTTCTACTACTTGTCATCCTCAAACGGATGGAAAAACTGAATTGTCAATAGAACTTTGGGAACACTTTTGCGTGCAATTCTTAAAAAGAACTTGGATTGACATTTCTATGGACTTTATTTTGGGGTTGCCTAGGACTAAGAAGGGGAGGGATTTTATTTTTGTTGTTGTGGATAGATTATCTAAGATGGCATATTTTATAGCTTGTCATAAATCGATGATGCTTCAAACATGGCGGATTTGTTCTTTGGAGAAGTCGCTAGGTTGCATGGCATGCGTAGGACTATTGTTTCTGGTCGCGATGTTTAATTCTCGAGTTAGTTTTGGAATACTTTATGGGCTAAACTTGGCACAAAATTGTTGTTTTCTACTACTTGTCATCCTCAAACGGATGGAAAAATTGAAGTTGTCAATAGAACTTTGGGAACACTTTTGCGTGCTATTCTTAAAAAGAACTTGGATTGACATTTCTATGGACTTTAATTTGGGGTGGCCTAGGACTAAGAAGGGGAGGGATTCAATTTTTGTTGTTGTGGATAGATTCTATAAGATGATACATTTTATAGCTGTCATAAAACCGATGGTGCTTCAAACATGGCGGATTTGTTCTTTAGAAGTCGTTAGGTTGCATGGCATGCATAGGACTATTGTTTCTGGTCGCGATGTTAAATTCTTGAGTTACTTTTGGAAGATTTTATGGGCTAAACTTGGCACAAAATTGTTGTTTTCTACTACTTGTCATCTTCAAACGGATGGACAAACTGAAGTTGTCAATAGAACTTTGGGAACACTTTTGCGTGCTATTCTTAAAAAGAACTTGGATCGACATTTCTGTGGACTTTATTTTGGGGTTGCCTAGGACTAAGAAGGGGAGGGATTCTATTTTTGTTGTTGTGGATAGATTCTCTAAGATGGCATATTTTATAGCTTGTCATAAAACCGATGACGCTTCAAACATTGCGGATTTGTTCTTTAGAGAAGTCGTTAGTTTGCATGGCATGCCTAGGACTATTGTTTCTGGTCGCGATGTTAAATTCTTGAGTTACTTTTGGAAGACTTTATGGGCTAAACTTGGCACAAAATTGTTGTTTTCTACTACTTGTCATCCTCAAACGGATGGAAAAACTGAAGTTGTCAATAAAACTTTGGGAACACTTTTGCGTGCTATTCTTAAAAAGAACTTGGATCGACATTTCTGTGGACTTTATTTTGGGGTTGCCTAGGACTAAGAAGGGGAGGGATTCTATTTTTGTTGTTGTGGATAGATTCTCTAATATGGCATATTTTATAGCTTGTCATAAAACCGATTACGCTTCAAACATGGCGGATTTGTTCTTTAGAGAAGTCGTTAGGTTGCATGGCATGCCTATGGCTATTGTTTCTGGTCGCGATGTTAAATTCTTGAGTTGCTTTTGGAAGACTTTATGGGCTAAACTTGGCACAAAATTGTTGTTTTCTACTACTTGTCATCCTCAAACGGCTGGACAAACTGAAGTTGTCAATAGAACTTTTGGAACACTTTTGCGTGCTATTCTTAAAAAGAAATTGGATTGACATTTCTATGGACTTTATTTTGGGGTTGACTGGGACGAAGAAGGGGAGGGATTCTATTTTTGTTGTTGTGGATAGATTCTTTAAGATGGCATATTTTATAACTTGTCATAAAACCAATGACGCTTCAAACATGGCGGATTTGTTCTTTAGAGAAGTCGTTAGGTTGCATGGCATGCCTAGGACTATTGTTTCTGGTCGCGATGTTAAATTCTTGAGTTACTTTTTGAAGACTTTATGGGCTAAACTTGGCACGACAAACTGAAGTTGTCAATAGAACTTTGGGAACACCTTTGCGTGCTATTCTTCAAAAGAACTTGGATTGACATTTCTATGGACTTTATTTTGGGGTTTCCTAGGACTAAGAAGGGCAGTGATTCTATTTTTGTTGTTGTGGATAGATTCTCTAAGATGGCACATTTTATAGCTTGTCATAAAACCGATGATGTTTCAAACATTGCGGATTTGTTCTTTAGAGAAGTCGTTAGTTTGCATGGCATGCCTAGGACTATTGTTTCTGGTCGCGATGTTAAATTCTTGAGTTACTTTTGGAAGACTTTATGGGCTAAACTTGGCACAAAATTGTTGTTTTCTACTACTTGTCATCCTCAAACGGCTGGACAAACTTAAGTTGTCAATAGAACTTTTGGAACACTTTTGCGTGCTATTCTTAAAAAGAAATTGGATTGACATTTCTATGGACTTTATTTTGGGGTTGACTGGGACTAAGAAGGGGAGGGATTCTATTTTTGTTGTTGTGGATAGATTCTTTAAGATGGCACATTTTATAGCTTGTCATAAAACCAATGACGCTTCAAACATGGCGGATTTGTTCTTTAGAGAAGTCGTTAGGTTGCATGGCATGCCTAGGACTATTGTTTCTGGTCGCGATGTTAAATTCTTGAGTTACTTTTTGAAGACTTTATGGGCTAAACTTGGCACGACAAACTGAAGTTGTCAATAGAACTTTGGGAACACCTTTGCGTGCTATTCTTCAAAAGAACTTGGATTGAAATTTCTATGGACTTTATTTTGGGGTTTCCTAGGACTAAGAAGGGCAGTGATTCTATTTTGTTGTTGTGGATAGATTCTTTAAGATGGCACATTTTATAGCTTGTCATAAAACCGATGATGTTTCAAACATTGCGGATTTGTTCTTTAGAGAAGTCGTTAGGTTGCATGGCATGCCTAGGACTATTGTTTCTGGTCGCGATGTTAAATTCTTGAGTTACTTTTGGAAGAATTTATGGGCTAAACTTGGCACGACAAACTGAAGTTTTCAATAGAACTTTGGGAACACCTTTGCGTGCTATTCTTAAAAAGAACTTGGATTTTCATTTCTATGGACTTTATTTTGGGGTTGCCTAGTACTAAGAAGGGAAAGGATTCTATTTTTGTTGTTGTGGATAGATTCTCTAAGATGGCACATTTTATAGCTTGTCATAAAACCGATGATGCTTCAAACAATGCGGATTTGTTCTTTAGGGAAGTCGTTAGGTTGCATGGCAGGCCTAGGACTATTGTTTCTGGTCGCGATGTTAAATTCTTGAGTTACTTTTGGAAGACTTTAAGGGATAAACTTGGCACAAAATTGTTGTTTTCTACTACTTGTCATCCGCAAACGGATGGACAAACTGAATTTGTCAATAGAACTTTGGGAACACTTTTGCGTGCTATTCTTAAAAAGAACTTGGATTGACATTTCTATGGACTTTATGTAACGTCTACTAGTTTTAAAAGTGCGAAAATATTTTTTTTTTTAAAAAGCTCGTCATTACAAAGTCACATTTAAAATAATCGTATTTATTTGCCAATAAAAAATTATCGCAGTTTAAAAATGACCAACGTCATCCAAAATCAACGTAAACGTAAACGTGTAAAAATCGTAATATCATCAACATATAAAAATGTGTAACTCCTCTCAAAAACATGAATCAATATGCGGAAGAATAATGGTCCTCGGGTCGTGTCACCGCACATCCCGCCTGCCTACTCAGTCTTCGGCACCTCCGGTCCCCTGATCAAAGTGTTCACCTGCATCACACACGCCTAGTGAGTCTAAAGACTCAACACACCTGTACCAGTAATAACAAGTACATATATGTAGCACACAGCAGTGAAAAATAGCATAATCAACATACATTTCATGAGCTTAAAAACATGAACATAAGCGTGTCGTGCAAAATCGTAACGTGTCAAAACCTGTTTCATCATGTTATCATATCGTATACGTAATCGTGACCTGTCAAAACATGGTAATAGCATGTATCATCGTATCAGCATAGACGTGTTAAAATCTTAATTTGAATTATGTTCATTAGCTGTGACTTTCGTATCATCATGTCATCATGTCAGTCGATGGATCCATCTACGTGTAACCGCGGTACCCCGCGGCGAGGGACATCAGCGACGGCATTACCCGCCCACTGAGCCCGGGCCTTACATGTCATCGTGTCATCGTGTTAGTCACAACTAAATCACTTCCTTCAAAACGTGTCATCATGTTCCTCACTTAAATAAAAACATGCGTATACGTAATTTTTCTTTAAACCAAGCATGCATCATAATTATCATAATATCGTAAAAATCATAAACGTGATGCATAAACATTTAAAATATCATGAATTTGTGCTCAGGGCGCTGCCAAGACAAAAATCTCACCCTGGGTGCAAAATGACCATTTTGCCCCTGGAAACCCGAAAATTCTCGTTTTAACCCTAGACCTCTAAAATTGACCCGAAGCTTATCAAATTCCTTAAAATATCCCAAAACATATTTAAAAATATTCCTAGTTGTAATTTCGAGCCAAAAATACAACTGAACCGATTCGTTTTAAAACTTGGACCGGGGTCCCGGTTTTATCCCGAATCGACTCAAAACTAAACCAAATTTCTCCCAACTTTTATACCATACTTAATACACCCTCTAACAGCCTCTAAAATCTTCAAAATTAGTCCCCTAACTCTCGGCTAAATCCATTGCATTATTGAAATTCCTTGGCCACTCACATTATCAACCAACCAACCAACCAACCAACACATGTCTCCACCTCTTTCTACCTTCGGTTCACTCTCCTATCCCCACATGTCCAACCTTATGACTCACCAAGGGACTAAATGAACTCCCTAAACCAAGCAAATCCTCTAAACTTGCTGCTGCCCACGCCATTTCCCGAAGGATACTCGGTTCTCGCCTCCCCCGCCTTTCATGAGCTACCCTTCACAATTTCGAGCTTCACACACCCATGGCTCTCTCTTTAGCATAAAACCAGACCCTACTGGACCCATAAGACTCACAGCTATACTCCCATGCACACTACATCACAACCCGTTTCGCAAATGCTCAGGAGGAGCCACTCCCAAAGGCACACCACTCTCGGCCCTTCTCCTGCACAAACCAGCAACCAACGAAACCCCCAAGACCTCCCCTTGACATGATATACAGCCCTTAATCACCCAAAAACTGCAGGCCCTTGCGCAGCATAAATAAAACGTGAGTAGTGAGTCAAAAGTGCAAGGATTTATGTAGATCTTTCAACTAAAACGTGCACACATGATAGATCGAAGGGTTTCCATGCATTTGCACAAACTTTAAAATAATATTGGCATGAATGATGCAAGGAACAAAGATGCAAGCGTGCCTTATGATGAGAGGAGGAACCAAACACGAATCAAATGGAGACTCGGTGGAAATTTTCTTGCAACCACCGGTCAATCGCCGAATGCTTCCATCTGCTGGGTGTTGAAAACGAGGGGTGGGAGTTTGAAAGAGGTGGGTGTCGGCTGATATGGGATTAGGTTTAGGTTAAATAACACTTAGTTGCTTAATTATATAGGTAATATTAGTTTATGGGCCATAATTTGCATTTTAAAAGTTTTGAAAGGGTTTTAAGCCCAACAAGCTTAAAAGTAAGCCCATTAAATCCAAACGCACTCCCGAAAAATATTTCGTGTTGGAAAGATTTTGAAAATATTAGCCGAACCATTAAAAAGTCCCCCGATTCGATAAAATTTGTGTATCGTTAAAAATTAAAATCATGCTGGTAAAAATACTCAAAAATTCCCATTTTCGAAAAATACATTTAAAAACACCTCACATTACTTTATAAAAATAAATCGTGCAATTAAAATAATTTTTCTGAAAATTCTCCGGTCTCTGATCCTCGTTCGAACGTGAAATGCACCTAGAAACCCTAATGCGTAAACTTTTAAAATTTCATGAATTAAATCCTACCATGCATGAATTACGCGTAAAATGCATAAAATAATTAAACGTAAATTAATGAAATAAACATGCATTTAATGCTTTAAAACGATTTAATAACTACAAAAGAAATTTAATAACTTGCATGCATGTGGTTCACGTGGAGCTTCAAATTTTCGGGACGTTACACTTTATTTTGGGGTTGCCTAGGACTAAGAAGGGGAGGGATTCTATTTTTTTTGTTGTGGATAGATTCTCTAAGATGGCATATTTTATAGCTGTCATAAAACCGATGATGCTTCAAACATGGCGGATTTGTTCTTTAGAGAAGTCGTTAGGTTGCATGGCATGCCTAGGACTATTGTTTCTGGTCGCGATGTTAAATTCTTGAGTTACTTTGGGAAGACTTTATTGGCTAAACTTGGCACAAAATTGTTGTTTTCTACTACTTGTCATCCTCAAACGGCTGGACAAAATGAAGTTGTCAATAGAACTTTGGGAACACTTTTGCGTGCTATTCTTAAAAAGAACTTGGATTGACATTTCTATGGACTTTATTTTGGGGTTGCCTGGGACTAAGAAGGGGAGAGATTCTATTTTTGTTGTTGTGGATAGATTCTTTAAGATGGCACATTTTATAGCTTGTCATAAAACCGATGACGCTTCAAACATGGCGGATTAATTCTTTAGAGAAGTCGTTAGGTTGCATTGAATGCCTAGGACTATTGTTTCTGGTCGCGATGTCAAATTCTTCAGTTACTTTTGGAAGACTTTATGGGCTAAACTTGGCACGACAAACTGAAGTTGTCAATAGAACTTTGGGAACACCTTTGCGTGCTATTCTTCAAAAGAACTTGGATTGACATTTCTATGGACTTTATTTTGGGGTTGCCTAGGACTAAGAAGGGGAGGGATTTTATTTTTTTGTTGTGGATAGATTCTCTAAGATGGCACATTTCATAGCTTGTCATAAAACCGATGATGCTTCAAACATTGCGGATTTGTTCTTTAGAGAAGTCATTAGGTTGCATGGCATGCCTAGGACTATTGTTTCTGGTCGCGATGTTAAATTCTTGAGTTACTTTTGGAAGACTTTATGGGCTAAACTTGGCACAAAATTGTTGTTTTCTACTACTTGTCATCCTCCAACGGATGGAAAAACTGAATTGTCAATAGAACTTTTGGTACACTTTTGCGTGCTATTCTTAAAAAGAAATTGGATTGACATTTCTATGGACTTTATTTTGGGGTTGACTGGGACTAAGAAGGGGAGGGATTCTATTTTTGTTGTTGTGGATAGATTCTTTAAGATGGCACATTTTATAGCTTGTCATAAAACCAATGACGCTTAAAACATGGCGGATTTGTTCTTTAGAGAAGTCGTTAGGTTGCATGGCATGCCTAGAACTATTGTTTCTGGTCGCGATGTTAAATTCTCGAGTTACTTTTTGAAGACTTTATGGGCTAAACTTGGCACGACAAACTGAAGTTGTCAATAGAACTTTGGGAATACCTTTGCGTGCTATTCTTCAAAAGAACTTGGATTGACATTTCTATGGACTTTATTTTGGGGTTTCCTAGGACTAAGAAGGGAAGTGATTCTATTTTTGTTGTTGTGGATAGATTCTCTAAGATGGCACATTTTATAGCTTGTCATAAAACCGATGATGTTTCAAACATCGCGGATTTGTTCTTTAGAGAAGTCGTTAGGTTGCATGGCATGCCTAGGACTATTGTTTCTGGTCGCGATGTTAAATTCTTGAGTTACTTTTGGAAGACTTTATGGGCTAAACTTGGCACGACAAACTGAAGTTGTCAATAGAACTTTGGGAACACCTTTGCGTGCTATTCTTAAAAAGAACTTGGATTTTCATTTCTATGGACTTTTTTTTGGGGTTGCCTAGTACTAAGAAGGGAAAGGATTCTATTTTGTTGTTGTGGATAGATTCTCTAAGATGGCACATTTTATAGCTTGTCATAAAACCGATGATGCTTCAAACAATGCGGTTTTGTTCTTTAGGGAAGTCGTTAGGTTGCATGGCAGGCCTAGGACTATTGTTTCTGGTCGCGATGTTAAATTCTTGAGTTACTTTTGGAAGACTTTAAGGGATAAACTTGGCACGAAATTGTTGTTTTCTACTACTTGTCATCCTCAAACGGATGGAAAAACTGAAGTTGTCAATAGAACTTTGGGAACACTTTTGCGTGCTATTCTTAAAAAGAACTTGGATTGACATTTCTATGGACTTTATTTTGGGGTTGCCTAGGACTAAGAAGGGGAGGGATTCTATTTTTTTTGTTGTGGATAGATTCTCTAAGATGGCATATTTTATAGCTGTCATAAAACCGATGATGCTTCAAACATGGCGGATTTGTTCTTTAGAGAAGTCGTTAGGTTGCATGGCATGCCTAGGACTATTGTTTCTGGTCGTGATGTTAAATTATTGAGTTACTTTGGGAAGACTTTATTGGCTAAACTTGGCACAAAATTGTTGTTTTCTACTACTTGTCATCCTCAAACGGCTGGACAAAATGAAGTTGTCAATAGAACTTTGGGAACACTTTTGCGTGCTATTCTTAAAAGGAACTTGGATTGACATTTCTATGGACTTTATTTTGGGGTTGCCTGGGACTAAGAAGGGGAGGGATTCTATTTTTGTTGTTGTGGATAGATTCTTTAAGATGACACATTTTATAGCTTGTCATAAAACAGATGATGCTTCAAACATGGCGGATTTATTCTTTAGAGAAGTCGTTAGGTTGCATGGCATGCCTAGGACTATTGTTTCTGGTCGCGATGTTAAATTCTTCAGTTACTTTTGGAAGACTTTATGGGCTAAACTCGGCACGACAAACTGAAGTTGTCAATAGAACTTTGGGAACACCTTTGCGTTCTATTCCTCAAAAGAACTTGGATTGACATTTCTATGGACTTTATTTTGGGGTTGCCTAGGACTAAGAAGGGGATGGATTTTATTTTTGTTGTTGTGGATAGATTCTCTAAGATGGCACATTTTATAGCTTGTCATAAAACCGATGATTCTTCAAACATTGCGGATTTGTTCTTTAGAGAAGTCGTTAGGTTGCATGGCATGCCTAGGACTATTGTTTCTGGTCGCGATGTTAAATTCTTGAGTTACTTTTGGAAGACTTTATGGGCTAAACTTGACACAAAATTGTTGTTTTCTACTACTTGTCATCCTCAAACGGATGGAAATACTGAATTGTCAATAGAACTTTGGGAACACTTTTGCGTGCAATTCTTAAAAAGAACTTGGATTGACATTTCTATGGACTTTATTTTGGGGTTACCTAGGACTAAGAAGGGGAGGGATTTTATTTTTGTTGTTGTGGATAGATTATCTAAGATGGCATATTTTATAGCTTGTCATAAAACCGATGATGCTTCAAACATGGCGGATTTGTTCTTTGGAGAAGTCGCTAGGTTGCATGGCATGCCTAGGACTATTGTTTCTGGTCGCGATGTTTAATTCTCGAGTTACTTTTGGAATACTTTATGGGCTAAACTTGGCACAAAATTGTTGTTTTCTACTACTTGTCATCCTCAAATGGATGGAAAAATTGAAGTTGTCAATAGAACTTTGGGAACACTTTTGCGTGCTATTCTTAAAAAGAACTTGGATTGACATTTCTATGGACTTTATTTTGGGGTGGCCTAGGACTAAGAAGGGGAGGGATTCTATTTTTGTTGTTGTGGATAGATTCTATAAGATGGCACATTTTATAGCTGTCATAAAACCGATGGTACTTCAAACATGGCGGATTTGTTCTTTGGAAGTCGTTAGGCTTCATGGCATGCATAGGACTATTGTTTCTGGTCGCGATGTTAAATTCTTGAGCTACTTTGGGAAGACTTTATTGGCTAAACTTGGCACAAAATTGTTGTTTTCTACTACTTGTCATCCTCAAACGGCTGGACAAAATGAAGTTGTCAATAGAACTTTGGGAACACTTTTGCGTGCTATTCTTAAAAAGAACTTGGATTGACATTTCTATGGACTTTATTTTGGGGTTGCCTGGGACTAAGAAGGGGAGGGATTCTATTTTTGTTGTTGTGGATAGATTCTTTAAGATGGCACATTTTATAGCTTGTCATAAAACCGATGATGCTTCAAACATTGCGGATTTGTTCTTTAGAGAAGTCGTTAGGTTGCATGGCATGCCTAGGACTATTGTTTCTGGTCGCGATGTTAAATTCTTGAGTTACTTTTGGAAGACTTTATTGGCTAAACTTGGCACAAAATTGTTGTTTTCTACTACTTGTCATCCTCAAACGAATGGAAAAGCTGAATTGTCAATAGAACTTTGGGAACACTTTTGCGTGCAATTCTTAAAAAGAACTTGGATTGACATTTCTATGGACTTTATTTTGGGGTTGCCTAGGACTAAGAAGGGGAGGGATTTTATTTTTGTTGTTGTGGATAGATTCTCTAAGATGGCACATTTTATAGCTAGTCATAAAACCGATGATGCTTCAAACATTGCGGATTTGTTCTTTAGAGAAGTCGTTAGGTTGCATGGCATGCCTAGGACTATTGTTTCTGGTCGCGATGTTAAATTCTTGAGTTACTTTTGGAAGACTTTATGGGCTAAACTTGGCACAAAATTGTTGTTTTCTACTACTTGTCATCCTCAAACGGATGGAAAAACTGAATTGTCAATAGAACTTTGGGAACACTTTTGCGTGCAATTCTTAAAAAGAACTTGGATTGACATTTCTATGGACTTTATTTTGGGGTTGCCTAGGACTAAGAAGGGGAGGGATTTTATTTTTGTTGTTGTGGATAGATTATCTAAGATGGCATATTTTATAGCTTGTCATAAAACCGATGATGCTTCAAACATGGCGGATTTGTTCTTTGGAGAAGTCGTTAGGTTGCATGGCATGCCTAGGACTATTGTTTCTGGTCGCGATGTTTAATTCTCGAGTTACTTTTGGAATACTTTATGGGCTAAACTTGGCACAAAATTGTTGTTTTCTACTACTTGTCATCCTCAAACGGATGGAAAAATTGAAGTTGTCAATAGAACTTTGGGAACACTTTTGCGTGCTATTCTTAAAAAGAACTTGGACTGACATTTCTATGGACTTTATTTTGGGGTGGCCTAGGACTAAGAAGGGGAGGGATTCTATTTTTGTTGTTGTGGATAGATTCTATAAGATGGCACATTTTATAGCTGTCATAAAACCGATGGTGCTTCAAACATGGCGGATTTGTTCTTAGGAAGTCGTTAGGCTTCATGGCATGCATAGGACTATTGTTTCTGGTCGCGATGTTAAATTCTTGAGCTAATTTGGGAAGACTTTATTGGCTAAACTTGGCACAAAATTGTTGTTTTCTATTACTTGTCATCCTCAAACGGCTGGACAAAATGAAGTTGTCAATAGAACTTTGGGAACACTTTTGCGTGCTATTCTTAAAAAGAACTTGGATTGACATTTCTATGGACTTTGTTTTGGGGTTGCCTGGGACTAAGAAGGGGAGGGATTCTATTTTTGTTGTTGTGGATAGATTCTTTAAGATGGCACATTTTATAGCTTGTCATAAAACCGATGACGCTTCAAACATGGCGGATTTATTCTTTAGAGAAGTCGTTAGGTTGCATGGCATGCCTAGGACTATTGTTTCTGGTCGCGATGTTAAATTCTTCAGTTACTTTTGGAAGACTTTATGGGCTAAACTTGGCACGACAAACTGAAGTTGTAAATAGAACTTTGGGAACACCTTTGCGTGCTATTCTTCAAAAGAACTTGGATTGACATTTCTATGGACTTTATTTTGGGGTTGCCTAGGACTAAGAAGGGGAGGGATTTTATTTTTGTTGTTGTGGATAGATTCTCTAAGATGGCACATTTTATAGCTTGTCATAAAACCGATGATGCTTCAAACATTGCGGATTTGTTCTTTAGAGAAGTCGTTAGGTTGCATGGCATGCCTAGGACTATTGTTTCTGGTCGCGATGTTAAATTCTTGAGTTACTTTTGGAAGACTTTATGGGCTAAACTTGGCACAAAATTGTTGTTTTCTACTACTTGTCATCCTCAAACGAATGGAAAAGCTGAATTGTCAATAGAACTTTGGGAACACTTTTGCGTGCAATTCTTAAAAAGAACTTGGATTGACATTTCTATGGACTTTATTTTGGGGTTGCCTAGGACTAAGAAGGGGAGGGATTTTATTTTTGTTGTTGTGGATAGATTCTCTAAGATGACACATTTTATAGCTTGTCATAAAACCGATGATGCTTCAAACATTGCGGATTTGTTCTTTAGAGAAGTCGTTAGGTTGAATGGCATGCCTAGGACTATTGTTTCTGGTCGTGATGTTAAATTCTTCAGTTACATTGGGAAGACTTTATTGGCTAAACTTGGCACAAAATTGTTGTTTTCTACTACTTGTCATCCTCAAACGGCTGGACAAAATGAAGTTGTCAATAGAACTTTGGGAACACTTTTGCGTGCTATTCTTAAAAAGAACTTGGATTGACATTTCTATGGACTTTATTTTGGGGTTGCCTGGGACTAAGAAGGGGAGGGATTCTATTTTTGTTGTTGTGGATAGATTCTTTAAGATGGCACATTTTATAGCTTGTCATAAAACCGATGACGCTTCAAACATGGCGGATTTATTCTTTAGAGAAGTCGTTAGGTTGCATGGCATGCCTAGGACTATTGTTTCTGGTCGCGATGTTAAATTCTTCAGTTACTTTTGGAAGACTTTATGGGCTAAACTTGGCACGACAAACTGAAGTTGTCAATAGAACTTTGGGAGCACCTTTGCGTTCTATTCTTCAAAAGAACTTGGATTGACATTTCTATGGACTTTATTTTGGGGTTGCCTAGGACTAAGAAGGGGATGGATTTTATTTTTGTTGTTGTGGATAGATTCTCTAAGATGGCACATTTTATAGCTTGTCATTAAACGATGATTCTTCAAACATTGCGGATTTGTTCTTTAGAGAAGTCGTTAGGTTGCATGGCATGCCTAGGACTATTGTTTCTGGTCGCGATGTTAAATTCTTGAGTTACTTTTGGAAGACTTTATGGGCTAAACTTGGCACAAAATTGTTGTTTTCTACTACTTGTCATCCTCAAACGGATGGAAAAACTGAATTGTCAATAGAACTTTGGGAACACTTTTGCGTGCAATTCTTAAAAAGAACTTGGATTGACATTTCTATGGACTTTATTTTGGGGTTGCCTAGGACTAAGAAGGGGAGGGATTTTATTTTTGTTGTTGTGGATAGATTATCTAAGATGGCATATTTTATAGCTTGTCATAAAACCGATGATGCTTCAAACATGGCGGATTTGTTCTTTGGAGAAGTCGTTAGGTTGCATGGCATGCCTAGGACTATTGTTTCTGGTCGCGATGTTTAATTCTCGAGTTACTTTTGGAATACTTTATGGGCTAAACTTGGCACAAAATTGTTGTTTTCTACTACTTGTCATCCTCAAACGGATGGAAAAATTGAAGTTGTCAATAGAACTTTGGGAACACTTTTGCGTGCTATTCTTAAAAAGAACTTGGACTGACATTTCTATGGACTTTATTTTGGGGTGGCCTAGGACTAAGAAGGGGAGGGATTCTATTTTTGTTGTTGTGGATAGATTCTATAAGATGGCACATTTTATAGCTGTCATAAAACCGATGGTGCTTCAAACATGGCGGATTTGTTCTTTGGAAGTCGTTAGGCTTCATGGCATGCATAGGACTATTGTTTCTGGTCGCGATGTTAAATTCTTGAGCTAATTTGGGAAGACTTTATTGGCTAAACTTGGCACAAAATTGTTGTTTTCTACTACTTGTCATCCTCAAACGGCTGGACAAAATGAAGTTGTCAATAGAACTTTGGGAACACTTTTGCGTGCTATTCTTAAAAAGAACTTGGATTGACATTTCTATGGACTTTGTTTTGGGGTTGCCTGGGACTAAGAAGGGGAGGGATTCTATTTTTGTTGTTGTGGATAGATTCTTTAAGATGGCACATTTTATAGCTTGTCATAAAACCGATGACGCTTCAAACATGGCGGATTTATTCTTTAGATAAGTCGTTAGGTTGCATGGCATGCCTAGGACTATTGTTTCTGGTCGCGATGTTAAATTCTTCAGTTACTTTTGGAAGACTTTATGGGCTAAACTTGGCACGACAAACTGAAGTTGTAAATAGAACTTTGGGAACACCTTTGCGTGCTATTCTTCAAAAGAACTTGGATTGACATTTCTATGGACTTTATTTTGGGGTTGCCTAGGACTAAGAAGGGGAGGGATTTTATTTTTGTTGTTGTGGATAGATTCTCTAAGATGGCACATTTTATAGCTTGTCATAAAACCGATGACGCTTCAAACATTGCGGATTTGTTCTTTAGAGAAGTCGTTAGGTTGCATGGCATGCCTAGGACTATTGTTTCTGGTCGCGATGTTAAATTCTTGAGTTACTTTTGGAAGGCTTTATGGGCTAAACTTGGCACAAAATTGTTGTTTTCTACTACTTGTCATCCTCAAACGAATGGAAAAGCTGAATTGTCAATAGAACTTTGGGAACACTTTTGCGTGCAATTCTTAAAAAGAACTTGGATTGACATTTCTATGGACTTTATTTTGGGGTTGCCTAGGACTAAGAAGGGGAGGGATTTTATTTTTGTTGTTGTGGATAGATTCTCTAAGATGACACATTTTATAGCTTGTCATAAAACCGATGATGCTTCAAACATTGCGGATTTGTTCTTTAGAGAAGTCGTTAGGTTGAATGGCATGCCTAGGACTATTGTTTCTGGTCGTGATGTTAAATTCTTGAGTTACATTGGGAAGACTTTATTGGCTAAACTTGGCACAAAATTGTTGTTTTCTACTACTTGTCATCCTCAAACGGCTGGACAAAATGAAGTTGTCAATAGAACTTTGGGAACACTTTTGCGTGCTATTCTTAAAAAGAACTTGGATTGACATTTCTATGGACTTTATTTTGGGGTTGCCTGGGACTAAGAAGGGGAGGGATTCTATTTTTGTTGTTGTGGATAGATTCTTTAAGATGGCACATTTTATAGCTTGTCATAAAACCGATGACGCTTCAAACATGGCGGATTTATTCTTTAGAGAAGTCGTTAGGTTGCATGGCATGCCTAGGACTATTGTTTCTGGTCGCGATGTTAAATTCTTCAGTTACTTTTGGAAGACTTTATGGGCTAAACTTGGCACGACAAACTGAAGTTGTCAATAGAACTTTGGGAGCACCTTTGCGTTCTATTCTTCAAAAGAACTTGGATTGACATTTCTATGGACTTTATTTTGGGGTTGCCTAGGACTAAGAAGGGGATGGATTTTATTTTTGTTGTTGTGGATAGATTCTCTAAGATGGCACATTTTATAGCTTGTCATTAAACCGATGATTCTTCAAACATTGCGGATTTGTTCTTTAGAGAAGTCGTTAGGTTGCATGGCATGCCTAGGACTATTGTTTCTGGTCGCGATGTTAAATTCTTGAGTTACTTTTGGAAGACTTTATGGGCTAAACTTGGCACAAAATTGTTGTTTTCTACTACTTGTCATCCTCAAACGGATGGAAAAACTGAATTGTCAATAGAACTTTGGGAACACTTTTGCGTGCAATTCTTAAAAAGAACTTGGATTGACATTTCTATGGACTTTATTTTGGGGTTGCCTAGGACTAAGAAGGGGAGGGATTTTATTTTTGTTGTTGTGGATAGATTATCTAAGATGGCATATTTTATAGCTTGTCATAAAACCGATGATGCTTCAAACATGGCGGATTTGTTCTTTGGAGAAGTCGTTAGGTTGCATGGCATGCCTAGGACTATTGTTTCTGGTCGCGATGTTTAATTCTCGAGTTACTTTTGGAATACTTTATGGGCTAAACTTGGCACAAAATTGTTGTTTTCTACTACTTGTCATCCTCAAACGGATGGAAAAATTGAAGTTGTCAATAGAACTTTGGGAACACTTTTGCGAGCTATTCTTAAAAAGAACTTGGGCTGACATTTCTATGGACTTTATTTTGGGGTGGCCTAGGACTAAGAAGGGGAGGGATTCTATTTTTGTTGTTGTGGATAGATTCTATAAGATGGCACATTTTATAGCTGTCATAAAACCGATGGTGCTTCAAACATGGCGGATTTGTTCTTTGGAAGTCGTTAGGCTTCATGGCATGCATAGGACTATTGTTTCTGGTCGCGATGTTAAATTCTTGAGCTAATTTGGGAAGACTTTATTGGCTAAACTTGGCACAAAATTGTTGTTTTCTACTACTTGTCATCCTCAAACGGCTGGACAAAATGAAGTTGTCAATAGAACTTTGGGAACACTTTTGCGTGCTATTCTTAAAAAGAACTTGGATTGACATTTCTATGGACTTTGTTTTGGGGTTGCCTGGGACTAAGAAGGGGAGGGATTCTATTTTTGTTGTTGTGGATAGATTCTTTAAGATGGCACATTTTATAGCTTGTCATAAAACCGATGACGCTTCAAACATGGCGGATTTATTCTTTAGATAAGTCGTTAGGTTGCATGGCATGCCTAGGACTATTGTTTCTGGTCGCGATGTTAAATTCTTCAGTTACTTTTGGAAGACTTTATGGGCTAAACTTGGCACGACAAACTGAAGTTGTAAATAGAACTTTGGGAACACCTTTGCGTGCTATTCTTCAAAAGAACTTGGATTGACATTTCTATGGACTTTATTTTGGGGTTGCCTAGGACTAAGAAGGGGAGGGATTTTATTTTTGTGGTTGTGGATAGATTCTCTAAGATGGCACATTTTATAGCTTGTCATAAAACCGATGACGCTTCAAACATTGCGGATTTGTTCTTTAGAGAAGTCGTTAGGTTGCATGGCATGCCTAGGACTATTGTTTCTGGTCGCGATGTTAAATTCTTGAGTTACTTTTGGAAGACTTTATGGGCTAAACTTGGCACAAAATTGTTGTTTTCTACTACTTGTCATCCTCAAACGAATGGAAAAGCTGAATTGTCAATAGAACTTTGGGAACACTTTTGCGTGCAATTCTTAAAAAGAACTTGGATTGACATTTCTATGGACTTTATTTTGGGGTTGCCTAGGACTAAGAAGGGGAGGGATTTTATTTTTGTTGTTGTGGATAGATTCTCTAAGATGACACATTTTATAGCTTGTCATAAAACCGATGATGCTTCAAACATTGCGGATTTGTTCTTTAGAGAAGTCGTTAGGTTGAATGGCATGCCTAGGACTATTGTTTCTGGTCGTGATGTTAAATTCTTGAGTTACTTTGGGAAGACTTTATTGGCTAAACTTGGCACAAAATTGTTGTTTTCTACTACTTGTCATCCTCAAATGGCTGGACAAAATGAAGTTGTCAATAGAACTTTGGGAACACTTTTGCGTGCTATTCTTAAAAAGAACTTGGATTGACATTTCTATGGACTTTATTTTGGGGTTGCCTGGGACAAAGAAGGGGAGGGATTCTATTTTTGTTGTTGTGGATAGATTCTTTAAGATGGCACATTTTATAGCTTGTCATAAAACCGATGACGCTTCAAACATGGCGGATTTATTCTTTAGAGAAGTCGTTAGGTTGCATGGCATGCCTAGGACTATTGTTTCTGGTCGCGATGTTAAATTCTTCAGTTACTTTTGGAAGACTTTATGGGCTAAACTTGGCACGACAAACTGAAGTTGTCAATAGAACTTTGGGAGCACCTTTGCGTTCTATTCTTCAAAAGAACTTGGATTGACATTTCTATGGACTTTATTTTGGGGTTGCCTAGGACTAAGAAGGGGATGGATTTTATTTTTGTTGTTGTGGATAGATTCTTTAAGATGGCACATTTTATAGCTTGTCATAAAACCGATGATGCTTCAAACATTGCGGATTTGTTCTTTAGAGAAGTCGTTAGGTTGCATGGCATGCCTAGGACTATTGTTTCTGGTCGCGATGTTAAATTCTTGAGTTACTTTTGAAGACTTTATGGGCTAAACTTGGCACAAAATTGTTGTTTTCTACTACTTGTCATCCTCAAACGAATGGAAAAGCTGAATTGTCAATAGAACTTTGGGAACACTTTTGCGTGCAATTCTTAAAAAGAACTTGGATTGACATTTCTATGGACTTTATTTTGGGGTTGCCTAGGACTAAGAAGGGGAGGGATTTTATTTTTGTTGTTGTGGATAGATTCTCTAAGATGACACATTTTATAGCTTGTCATAAAACCGATGATGCTTCAAACATTGCGGATTTGTTCTTTAGAGAAGTCGTTAGGTTGAATGGCATGCCTAGGACTATTGTTTCTGGTCGCGATGTTAAATTCTTGAGTTACTTTGGGAAGACTTTATTGGCTAAACTTGGCACAAAATTGTTGTTTTCTACTACTTGTCATCCTCAAATGGCTGGACAAAATGAAGTTGTCAATAGAACTTTGGGAACACTTTTGCGTGCTATTCTTAAAAAGAACTTGGATTGACATTTCTATGGACTTTATTTTGGGGTTGCCTGGGACAAAGAAGGGGAGGGATTCTATTTTTGTTGTTGTGGATAGATTCTTTAAGATGGCACATTTTATAGCTTGTCATAAAACCGATGACGCTTCAAACATGGCGGATTTATTCTTTAGAGAAGTCGTTAGGTTGCATGGCATGCCTAGGACTATTGTTTCTGGTCGCGATGTTAAATTCTTCAGTTACTTTTGGAAGACTTTATGGGCTAAACTTGGCACGACAAACTGAAGTTGTCAATAGAACTTTGGGAGCACCTTTGCGTTCTATTCTTCAAAAGAACTTGGATTGACATTTCTATGGACTTTATTTTGGGGTTGCCTAGGACTAAGAAGGGGATGGATTTTATTTTTGTTGTTGTGGATAGATTCTCTAAGATGGCACATTTTATAGCTTGTCATAAAACCGATGATTCTTCAAACATTGCAGATTTGTTCTTTAGAGAAGTCGTTAGGTTGCATGGCATGCCTAGGACTATTGTTTCTGGTCGCGATGTTAAATTCTTGAGTTACTTTTGGAAGACTTTATGGGCTAAACTTGGCACAAAATTTTTGTTTTCTACTACTTGTCATCCTCAAACGGATGGAAAAACTGAATTGTCAATAGAACTTTGGGAACACTTTTGCGTGCAATTCTTAAAAAGAACTTGGATTGACATTTCTATGGAATTTATTTTGGGGTTGCCTAGGACTAAGAAGGGGAGGGATTTTATTTTTGTTGTTGTGGATAGATTATCTAAGATGGCATATTTTATAGCTTGTCATAAAACCGATGATGCTTCAAACATGGCGGATTTGTTCTTTGGAGAAGTCGCTAGGTTGCATGGCATGCCTAGGACTATTGTTTCTGGTCGCGATGTTTAATTCTCGAGTTACTTTTGGAATACTTTATGGGCTAAACTTGGCACAAAATTGTTGTTTTCTACTACTTGTCATCCTCAAACGGATGGAAAAATTGAAGTTGTCAATAGAACTTTGGGAACACTTTTGCGTGCTATTCTTAAAAAGAACTTGGATTGACATTTCTATGGACTTTATTTTGGGGTGGCCTAGGACTAAGAAGGGGAGGGATTCTATTTTTGTTGTTGTGGATAGATTATCTAAGATGGCATATTTTATAGCTTGTCATAAAACCGATGATGCTTCAAACATGGCGGATTTGTTCTTTGGAGAAGTCGCTAGGTTGCATGGCATGCCTAGGACTATTGTTTCTGGTCGCGATGTTAAATTCTTGAGCTACTTTGGGAAGACTTTATTGGCTAAACTTGGCACAAAATTGTTGTTTTCTACTACTTGTCATCCTCAAACGGCTGGACAAAATGAAGTTGTCAATAGAACTTTGGGAACACTTTTGCGTGCTATTCTTAAAAAGAACTTGGATTGACATTTCTATGGACTTTATTTTGGGGTTGCCTGGGACAAAGAAGGGGAGGGATTCTATTTTTGTTGTTGTGGATAGATTCTTTAAGATGGCACATTTTATAGCTTGTCATAAAACCGATGACGCTTCAAACATGGCGGATTTATTCTTTAGAGAAGTCGTTAGGTTGCATGGCATGCCTAGGACTATTGTTTCTGGTCGCGATGTTAAATTCTTCAGTTACTTTTGGAAGACTTTATGGGCTAAACTTGGCACGACAAACTGAAGTTGTCAATAGAACTTTGGGAGCACCTTTGCGTTCTATTATTCAAAAGAACTTGGATTGACATTTCTATGGACTTTATTTTGGGGTTGCCTAGGACTAAGAAGGGGAGGGATTTTATTTTTGTTGTTGTGGATAGATTATCTAAGATGGCATATTTTATAGCTTGTCATAAAACCGATGATGCTTCAAACATGGCGGATTTGTTCTTTAGAGAAGTCGTTAGGTTGCATGGCATGCCTAGGACTATTGTTTCTGGTCGCGATGTTAAATTCTTGAGTTACTTTTGAAAGACTTTATGGGCTAAACTTGGCACAAAATTGTTGTTTTCTACTACTTGTCATCCTCAAACGAATGGAAAAGCTGAATTGTCAATAGAACTTTGGGAACACTTTTGCGTGCAATTCTTAAAAAGAACTTGGATTGACATTTCTATGGACTTTATTTTGGGGTTGCCTAGGACTAAGAAGGGGAGGGATTTTATTTTTGTTGTTGTGGATAGATTCTCTAAGATGACACATTTTATAGCTTGTCATAAAACCGATGATGCTTCAAACATTGCGGATTTGTTCTTTAGAGAAGTCGTTAGGTTGAATGGCATGCCTAGGACTATTGTTTCTGGTCGCGATGTTAAATTCTTGAGTTACTTTGGGAAGACTTTATTGGCTAAACTTGGCACAAAATTGTTGTTTTCTACTACTTGTCATCCTCAAATGGCTGGACAAAATGAAGTTGTCAATAGAACTTTGGGAACACTTTTGCGTGCTATTCTTAAAAAGAACTTGGATTGACATTTCTATGGACTTTATTTTGGGGTTGCCTGGGACAAAGAAGGGGAGGGATTCTATTTTTGTTGTTGTGGATAGATTCTTTAAGATGGCACATTTTATAGCTTGTCATAAAACCGATGACGCTTCAAACATGGCGGATTTATTCTTTAGAGAAGTCGTTA